>NC_050448.1:2791022-2808544 GCF_903995425.1 Onychomys torridus | reverse complement strand
CTGAGAAGATAGAGCTACTGTAATAAAAACAGCTTGGTACTGGCATACAAACTGACATGTGGACCAATGGAATCGCATTGAAGACCCTGACATTAACCTGCACACCTATGAACATATAATTTTTGACAAAGAAGCCAAAAATGTACAATGGAAAAAAGAAAGCATCTTCAACAAATGGTCCTACCATAACTGGATTTCAATGTGTAGAAGGCTGCAAATAGATCCATATCTGTCACCGTGCACAAAACTTAAGTCCAAGTGGATCAAAGACCTCAACATAAATCCAGCTAGTCTGAGCCTGATAGAAGATAAAGTAGGAAGTAGTCTTGAATGCGTTGGCACCGGACATCACTTTCTAAATATAACACCATTAGCACAGACACTGAGAGAAACAATCAATCAATGGGACCTGTTGAAACTGAGAAGCTTTTGTAGAGCAAAAGACATGGTCAACAAGACAAAGCGACAGCCTACAGAATG
Organism: Onychomys torridus; assembly: GCF_903995425.1. Lineage (NCBI taxonomy): Eukaryota > Metazoa > Chordata > Mammalia > Rodentia > Cricetidae > Onychomys > Onychomys torridus. The sequence continues at coordinate 2,808,064 of NC_050448.1, read as the reverse complement.
GGAAAAGGTCTTCACCAACCCCACATCTGACAGAGGGCTGATATCCAGAATATATAAAGAACTCAAGAAATTAGATATCAAAATGCCAAACAGTTCAATTAAGAAATGGGCTATAGAACTCAACAGAGAATTCTCAACAGAAGAAATTCAAATGGCTGAAAGACATTTAAGGAATTGCTCAACATCCCTAATTATCCGGGAAATCCAAATCAAAACAACTCTGAGATACCACCTTACACCTGTCAGAGTGGCTAAGATCAAAAAAAAAAAAAAAACAAAAACAAAAGACAGCTTATGCTGGAGAGGATATGGAGCAAGGGGAAGTCTCCTCCACTGCTGGTTGGAATGCAAGCTTATACAGCCACTTTGGAAATCAATATGGCACTTCCTTAGAAAATTGGGAATCCATCTCCCCCAAGACCCAGCTATAGCACTCTTGAGCATATACCCAAGGAATGCTCAATCATACCACAAGGGCATTTGCTCAGCTATGTTCATATCAGCTTTGTTTGTAATAGCCAGAACCTGGAAAAAACGTAGATGCCCTTCAATTGAACAATGGATAAAGAAAATATGGTACATATACACAATGGAGTACTACTCAGCAGATAAAAACAATGACATCATGAGGTTTGCAGGCAAATGGATGGATCTGGAAAAATCATCCTGAGTGAGTTTCCCCAGACTCAGAAGGACAAACATGGTATGTACTCACTCATAGTAGGATACTAGATGTAAAACAAAGATGACTAGACTACTACACAACACCAAGGAGATTACCTAGAAAACAGGACCCTAGGAAAGACCCAGGGATCACTTAATGACAGAGAAATGGATGAGATCTACATGAACAACCTGGACGACAGTGGGAGTAATGAAGGGCAAGATTTGAGGGAAAGAAAGCTTAGGGGAGCAGGAGATCCCAGCTGGATCAAGAACAGAAAGGGAGAACGAGGAATAACAGACCATGATAAATGAAGACTACATGAGAAGAGGACTAGGCAGAGTGCTCTAGAGGTCCCCAGAAATCCACAATGATACATCCTCTGTAGACTGCTGGTAATGGTCGAGAGAAAGCCTGATCTGACCTAGTCTGGTGATCAGATGACTAAACACCCTAACAGTTGTCTTGGAACTCTCATACAATAACTGATGGAAGTGGATGCAGAGATCCTCAGCCAGGCCTCAGGTGGAGCTCCAGGTGTCCAACTGTCAAGAAAGAGGAGGGTCTGCAAGAGTGTGAATTGTTGAATCCAAGATTGCAAAAAGCACAGGGACAAATAGCCAAATGAATGGATGCACATGAATTATGAACCAACGGCTGAGGAACCCCCAGCTAGGTCAGGCCCTCTAGATAAGTGAGACAATTGAATAGCTTGATCAGTTTGGGTGGCACCCAGTCTGCAGGACCAGGACCTGTCCTTAGTGGATGAGCTAGCTGTTTGGAACTGTGGGCTTACACAGGGACACTTTGCTCCGTCTGGAAGTAGGGAATAGGACCTGCCTGTATTGAATCCACCAGGTTTAAATGAATCCCCAAGGGTGTCTTGGTCCTGGAGGACATGGGAATGGAGGGGAATGGCTGGTGGGAGGGAGGAGGACAGAGGAACCCATGGCTGATGTATAAAATTAAAACACATAATAATAATAATAATAATAATAAAAGAAACACACCTCAAATTCAAAGATAGAAACTTCCTAAGAATGAAAGGCTGGGAAAAGACTTTCTAATCAAATGGTCTTAAGAAGCAAGCTTGTGTAGCCATCCTAATATTCAGCAAAATAGACTTCAAACTAAAACCAATCAAAAGAGATCATGAAGGACATTACATACTCATCACAGGAAAGATCCATCAAGATGAAGTCTCAATTCTGAACATTTATGCCCCAAACACAAGGGCACCCACATATGTAAAAGAAACATTACTAAAGGTAAAATCACATATAAAACCCCACACATTAATAGTGGGAAATTTCAACACCCCACTTTCACCTCTGGACAGATCCGCCAAATTGAAATTTAACAGAGACATAATGGACTTAACTGATGTTATTACTCAAATGGACTTAATTGATATCTACAGAACATTCCACCCAAACTAAAAGGAATATACCTTCTTCTCAGCACCCATGGAACCTTCTCTAAAATCGACCACATACTTGGCCACAAAGCATACCTCAACAGATACAAAACAATTGGAATAACCTCCTGTGTTCTATCAGACCACCATGGTTTAAAGTTAGAATTCAACAACAACCCAAAAAAAAAAAAAAAAAAACTACAGAAATCCTACAATCTCGTGGAAACTGAATAATGCTCAACTGAATCACCAAAGGGTTAAGGAAGAAAGAAAGAAAGAAATTAAAGACTTCCTAGAGATGAATGAAAATGAAAACACCACGTAGCCAAACTTATGGGACACTATGAAAGCAGTGCTAAGAGGGAAATTCATAGCACTAAATGCCCACATAAAGAAGTTGGAGCAATCTCACAGTAGTGACTTAACAGCACACCTGAAAGCTCTAGAACAAGAAGAAGCAAAGTCTCTCAGGAGGAACAGACGCCAGGACATGATCAAATTGAGAGCTGAAATCAATAAAATAGAAGTAAAGAGAATAATACAAAGGATAAATGAAACGAAGAGTTGGTTCTTCAAGAAGATCAACAAGATAGACATGCCCTTATCCAAACTAACCAAAAGACAGAGGGAGAGCATCCAAATTAACAAAATCAGAAATGAAAAGGGGGACATAACAACAGACAATGAGGAAATCCAGATAATCATCAGGTCATACTTCAAAAACCTCTACTCCACAAAACTAGAAAATCTAAAAGAAAAGGATAATTTTCTGGATAGGTACCACATACCTAAGTTAAATCAAGACCAGATAAACTATTGAATAGTTCAATAACCCCTACGGAAATAGAATCAGTCATTAAAAGTCTCCAAACCAAAAAAAGCCCTGGACCAGATGGTTTCATGGAAAAATTCTACCAGATCTTCAAGGAAGACTTAATACCAATACTCTTTAAATTGTTCCACACAATAGAAGCAGAAGGTATGTTACCAAACTCCTTCTATGAGGCTACAATTATCCTGATTCCTAAACCAAACAAAGATGCAACAAAGAAAGAGAACTACAGACCAATCTCCCTCATGAACATTGATGAAAAAATACTCAATGAAATTCGGGCAAACAGACTCCAAGAGCACATCAAAACAATTATCCACCATGATCAAGTAGGCTTCATCCCAGGGATGCAAGAGTGGTTCAGCATATGAAAGTCCGTCAATGTAATACATCATATAAACAAACTCAAGGAAAAAAAAACAACACATGATCATCTCACTAGATGCAGAAAAGGCATTTGACAAAATCCAACACCCCATCATAATAAAGGTCTTGAAGCGATCAGGAATACAGGGAACATACCTAAACATAATAAAGGCAATCTACAGCAAGCCAACAACCAACATCAAATTAAATGGAGAGAAACTCAAAGCAATACCACTAAAGTCAGGAATAAGGCAAGGCTATCACCTCTCCCCATACTTATTCAATATAGTACTTGAAGTTCTAGCCAGAGCTATAAGACAACATAAGGAGATTAAGGGAATACAAATTGGAAGGAAAAAGTCAAGCTCTCCCTATTTGCAGATGACATGATAGTATACATGAGTGACCCCAAAAATTCAACCAAAGAACTGATACAGCTTATAAACACCTTCAGCAACATAGCATGATAGAAGATCAACTCAAAAAAATCAGTAGCCCTCCTATATACAATCGACAAACAGGCTGAGAAGGAAATCAGAGATACATCAACCTTTACAATAGCCACAAATGATATAAAATGCCTTGGGGTTACTCTAACTAAGCATGTGAAGGACCTATATGACAAGAACTTTAAGTCCCAGAAAAAAGATATTGAAGAAGATGTCAGAAAATGGAAAGATCTCCCATGCTCATGGATAGGCAGGATAAACATAGTAAAAATGGCGATTTTACCAAAAGCAATCTACAGACCTGAACATGAATATTGCTCTGTTTCTTAATGTGCCTCTAGTCTCTTCTGATAGAAAAGGGAATACAATTAGGTCCAAATTAAAAAAAAAAATACTAGGCTTCTAAAGTGGAGATTTTTCTCAGTTTTCCTTTCCCTTCTAAAAGTTTGTAGTATATCTCTATATATGTCTAAGTGTTTGTCTCAATTTAGAAGGAAGTGATTTAGCATATCTGCCTTATTAAAGGTTTATATTTTAATTAAATCTTCCTTATCCAACTCTCTCATTTTCTTTTGAAATTACTTCCATTGACTGAGATTAATGAAGAGTCCATTGAGGAAGTAGACCCCCTCCTACCTCAGTGCCTGATTCACTGGTAAAAGACAGAAAGAATGTTCATCAACACTAAAGAGAAGGCCTTACAGTCACTCCTGGACATTTTCTGTTTCTGGTTCTATGATGGCTCCCTGAATTGACAATGAAAGAGAAAAAAAAAACATATAAATGGGAAAAATACCATGAGATTAGTGATGACTATTCTATCCTCGTAATGTGAGTGGAATTCTAAGCAGACTTAAAATACAGCATCATTAAAACAATCATGAGGCCCTGAAAGGGAAAAGCACAGGTAAGCAGCATCTGGAACCATGCAGACATAAATGTAAATGCCAGCACTTACAGATATGTTCCTAGCTCCATACAGACACCCATCTGATATGTATTTTCTGAACAGTGTACCTTGAAATGGCATCACAGCTCCTGCTCACTGGGTATTAAACAAAACTGCTTTGGGAAGCTAGACTTACTTTAAGCATGTATTTGTTTATTTTTTCAAGGTCAACATTGCCATCTACAGGCCGAAAAGTTGGATAATTCCATGACTCCTTTACAGCGTGTGTGACATGACAACTAGGAATCACTGAGGTTGAAATGCTGTATGTGTTCACAGTCAGTCCTGTCTGATGATCCTGCCAAACACTGTAGTTTACAAATTATCTCATAATCATACAGCTCATAAAAAGTGACAAGAATACATGAAGTCAACTACCTAATGGAATAATTTGGTTTTGGAAAGTATTGGGAAGCCATTCAAATATTCTATTACAATAAAACAAATGAGCTGGAAGAAATGCTACAATCAGAGGCATGTATTAGGGGTTTTGGTCGTTTTTGCTAATATCAATCTACTTGAACTTTTCTGAAAATAAACTACCTAAAGCTCCTTATAGAGGTCAAGTAACAGGGCTGGGGTGGAAGTTAGGTCAGACTGGTTGCCTAGCATACACACAATCAGTTTCCCAGTAACCTATAAAGTATGCATGAAGGTTCATGCCTATAACATAAGGAGACACAACTAATAGTCATCCTCTATGGTGATATTTTATTTGTATTGAAATGTGATTTTATTTGTATGTCAATAAAGTTGCCTTGAGGTCAGAGCAAGAGCGGAAAACCTTACCCTTCACTGCTTCTGCGGTTCTTCCTCTCCGCAAGAGACCTACTTCTGTGCGTCCTGTCTATTTAAAAACTTTCTGTTCTCCTCTCTCATTGGTTGTAAACCCAGCCACATGACCTCCTCGTCACTGCCTGTTTATACAGACCTCCAGGTCTTCTATGGTTGGTATTGAGATTAAAGGCGTGTGTCTGCCATGCTGGCTGTGTCCTTGAACACACAGAGATCCGCCTAGCTCTGCCTCCCAAGTGCTGGGATTAAAGGTGTGCCCCACTACTGCTCAGCTTCTGCTCTGGCTTGCTCTGACCTCAAGGCAACTTTATTGACATACAAATAAAATCACATTTCAATACAAATAAAATATCACTATATTTCCCCTTTCCTATTTTAATAAAAAGGAAAAAGTTATAACTAATATAAGAAAAACTATATACAAAAGTACAATAACTATATATACCATATATACAAACAATAAATACCTAAACAATGTCTAGTCCATTTGTATTTGACAAATTCAGAGAAAATAATTCCATTATCTATCCTATTTTGGTAAGTCCAGAATGTACCTGATTCACTTTTTATCCTAACTTATATAGCTAGCAGAACTGTCTTATAACATCTTTCAAATTTATACACTTACAGCTCTTAGTGAGTTTTTCTGAAATCCTTAACATAGATAATTATAACTATAACTAACTGCTCTTCAACTCCCTCAGAGACCCAAGAAGGAAATAATACTACCTAAAAAAAAAAATAAAAATAAAAACAAGAAGTGCATGCAAGCAGCTTCCAAAAAAAAAAAAAAAAAAAATTTGAGTTGACAGAAACAGCCAGCTGCCTGGACAGTCACCTGAGGTTTCTCCACAGTGTTGGGGCATCATCTTCAGCCTATAGGCTTAGCGTATCTGACAGACTCTTTTGTGAACAGTTTGACCTCACATTTGGTGAGAGCAGTCCATGTACCAGAAACACCTGAATTCCATTAGTGTCATGTCATGATTCAGGATTTTAAATTCTGGAAATTATTGATTTTTTTTTCAATTCAGCTGTCCATTTTTCTTGGCTGTGTATATGTGGCTTCATCTTGACATCCTGTTCTTCTCCACATCCCTCTATTAAACGCCAGTCTACTATTGAGAGGGGTGAGCTTAGTTATTCTTCAAGAACAACTGTTTCATCTGCTGTTCCATTGCACATCAAAAGCCATTGGCCCACTCCCTGTTCAGCTGCCTTCGAAGAAAAGGGCACGGTACCTTTTAAAGATTGCAAAGGTCACTCACTTCAGGGATGGTGCCATATTGTCCTGGCTTCAGAAGATGCCTTTTGTTAAAGCCACAACCATACTTGTTTTGGCAAGAATTGGTAGTCCTTGGTTTCATGTCCTGTCTGTCCTGTTTGTCAGCAGTTGATTTGAGGATACTTTGTTGTACAGTGGCTAACTTTTGCCACAATGAAAGTTAGCTCCATATGCAGTTTTTTCAATGCCCATATTTTCTCTGAAGTAGATTGGTACTGCCAGGAGCCATCATGTCTCATAGTCATAACAAAAAAGAAAAATTCTTAAGTTATTAAAACATTTTAAATGCCATATTCTGTAGATCTCTGAAGGGTTTGAAGATGACCTGTCTATCTAAAATATATCTGTTTGATCTTGAAACACACCTAATATGACTACAAGTTCAATTGTAATGTCTAACCACTAATTTTCATTTCTATATATCCTAATAGTTGGTAATACTAACATTCAAGGGTTAGCAAATTGCATTACGTTGTTAAATGAATGGTATAAATACAATATCTCGAACAAGATTAGAAATACGTGTATGGTATATTCTAACAATCTCAATCTCAATAATAATAATTTGTATACAATATAAAACAATCCAATTGAATGTAAAGTATTTAAAACTAGTAATTGTAATTGTCTTTTTTTTTTAACAAGCACCTTTTGCCTAGCCCTTTTCCTAACCCTTAACAACTTGTAACCAACCCTCCTAAACAATGAAAACTATCCCAGACCCAATACCCATAAAAAGACCAAAAAACCACCCACCCCACACCACCCCTTTGGGAATGTGGGCGTCGAATTCTTAAAATTGCTTCCTGCTGGGTATGGGCGAAATTATCTTTATTCTGAAAAGAAAAATTTTGGGTTAATTGACAAATTCTAGGAAAGATAACTATATTCTTTGTTATCCATAATGCCAAAGTTCAGGGTTTATCTCAAGTCCTTATTCAAGTAGGCTTTGAAACTGAATCATCTCAGCTAGCCATCTCAGAATTGCTCTAAGCACTTTGTAGTCCAAAGCTGATCTGTAGATGATGTTTGTCAGCTTAGTGATATTATTTTCCACGTGGAATTGTCATTGTGGGGCCCCATATTCTTCCTGGAGATTTCATTTGATGTTAGGCCTGGCTTGGATTTCCTGCAGAAAACTGAAAAGACATGTATAGGCAGCTAATTGAAGCCTTTTCTCTAGAATTAATAAGTACTATATGACCATTATTATCTTAACAAAGTTTAAAATATATATCTTGTAAATTTTGATATAAAATTCATACTTTAAGAAAAGTTTAAAGAATCAGAATAGAATCAAAGAATTGAGATTAGTAATAGAATAGTCCCTTAATTAATTTGGTTTTTCTCCTGTCCCATGTCAGAAGATGGCTCTTTCTTCTGGTATGATACAGGGAGTTTTCATTTTCCTTTTAACAACATGCTTGAGTTTAAAGGAGGAGAGAGCCATTCTCCAACTCCAAAATCAGCTTGAAGCTTTAATGAACTGGGACTACAAGAAGACTAAGAGTATTAATTTTTTAGAGAAGAGCAGAAACAAACATTTAGGAAGATTTATGAAATTTTGTAGATGATATACCAATAGGCCATTTTACTCTTTTTGCCTGGGACAGATGATTTGTCCTTTTTCTTCAGTTGTCTCATTTGTCCAGTGTTCTTCAGATTCCTTAGCCTTCATTCTCCTAAAAGACAAAAAACAAAAACCCTTCCCCAAGACTAATTTTGGGGAGGTCCGCTTTTGGCAAGTTACATCTGATTAAATGAAAAGGCATGTATTAATGGTATAAGTGAGTTTAAACTGGATGGTCATGTTGGTTGATGAACTATCACCTCTTCTAATTAAGAGATCTCTCTTGTTCAAATCGAACCTTTATCAGTTTTGATGGTACCCACAGCTTATCTTCTCCTGCAGAAACAAAAGCAAAACCTCGTCCCCAACGTAACACATACCCTGGTTTCCATTCTGAGGTCAGCACATCCTTGAAGTATATAGGCTGATTTAATTCTGTTGTTTTTTTCTATTAACCAATGTCTCTCTGCAGCTGTTGTTCCTTTCTCATTAGCATTGAGAAAATTCAAAGTTAATAGAGCATTGTGCAGTCTATTTCTGGGGGCTTTTGTTACCCCTTTCTGTTTATTTATCATGTCCTTTAGAGTTCTGTTGGATCTTTCTATAACTGCTTAGCCTGTAGGATTATGTGGTATACCTGTAATATGCTTTATATTATAATAAGCAAAAAACTTTCATTTTAATAGAGACATATGCTGGAGCATTGTCAGTTTTAATTTGTGCAGGTATACCCATGATGGCCATAACTTCTAGCAAATGAGTAATTACAGAATCAGCTTTTTCAGAACTCAAAGCAGTCGCCCATTGAAATCCTGAATAAGTATCAATAGTATGGTGTACATATTTGAATTTTCCAAATTCCGCAAAGTGAAACACAACCATCTGCCAGATTTCATTCCTCTGAGTACCCTTTGGGTTACATTCTGCTGGGAATAGTGTCTGATAGTAGAAGGAACAAGTAGGACATTTCTTTACAATTTCCTTGGCTTGTTGCCAGGTTATGGAAAAATCCTTTTTTAAACCTTACTATTGACATGATGTTTCTTATGAAATTCTGAGGCCTCCAGCACATTTCCTATCAATAATTTATCAATCTCATCATTACCTTGTGCTAGAGGGCCTAGCAGACCAGTATGGGATCGGATGTGAGTTATATATAAAGGATGACTCCTTTCCCTTATTGTATCTTGTAATTGAATAATAGTGAAGTTAATTCTGAAGCATCAGGGATAAAATTCTGCACTCTCAATATGTAATACCACTCTTTCAGCATACTGAGAGTCAGTAACTATATTGAGAGGTTCTGAAAAATCCATTAATACCAAGAGAATAGCATACAATTCTGATTTTTGAATGGAATTATAAGGACTTTGAATCACTTTACTTAAATTTTCTGATTTGTAACCTGCCTTTCCTTGTTTGTTGGCATCTGTATAAAATGTCCGAACTCCAGATATGGGTTTTTCACGTACAATTCGAGGCAAGATCCAATCAGCTCTCTTTATAAGATCAATTCTATTGCTTTTAGGATATTTGCTGTTAATTTCTCCCAAAAAATTACTGCAAGCTCTTTGCCAAGGTTCACTTTCTGTCCATAATTTTTCAATGTCCTCTTTAGTTAAAGGTACAACAATTTCTGCTGGGTCTATTCCTGCTAATTGACGAAGTCTCAACTTTCCTTTCAAAATTAAGTCAGAGATTTTTTCCACATAAGTTTTTAATTTTTTATTTGGTTTATTTGGTAAAAATATCCATTCCAATATAATATCTTCTCTCTGCATTAATATTCCTGTAGGAGAATGCCTAGAAGGTAAAATAACCAAAATGCAATCCAGCTTTGGATCAATACGATCTACATGTCCTTCATGTACTTTTTTTTCTACCAAAGCCAATTCTTTCTCAGCTTCAGGTGATAATTCTCTTGGACTATTTAAGTCCTTGTCACCTTCTAAGATTTTGAACAAATTATTCAGTTCATCATTTTTTTACCCCAACAATTTTTCGTAGATGAGAAATGTCCCCAAATAATATTTGAAAGTCATTAAGAGTCTGCAGGTGATCTCTCCTAATTTGCACCTTTTGAGGTCTAATTTTTTGTAGCTCTATTTTATATCCTAAATAATTAATAGAATCTCCTCTTTGTATCTTTTCAGGAGCAATTTGTAATCCCCAGCAAGGCAATATTTTCTTTACTTCTTCAAACATTCTTTCTAAAGTATCTGCACTTGAGTCAGCTAGTAAAATATCATCCATATAATGATAAATTATCGATTTAAGAAATTTTTTACATATCATTTCCAAGGGCTGTTGTACAAAATATTGGCACAGGGTTGGACTATTCAACATTCCCCGTGGGAGGACTCTCCATTGAAATCTTCTAACCGGTTGAGAATTATTGTAAGTAGGCACCGTGAAAGCAAATCTTTCTCTGTCTTTTTCTTGTAGGGGTATTGAAAAGAAACAGTCTTTTAAATCAATAACTATGAGAGGCCATCCTTTAGGTAACAGAGTAGGCAAAGGAATTCCAGATTGTAGAGAGCCCATTGGCTGAATTACTTTGTTAATTGCTCTAAGGTCTGTTACCATTCTCCATTTACCAGATTTCTTTTTAATAACAAATACAGGAGAATTCCATGGGCTAGTAGATTCTTCAATATGCTGAGCATTTAACTGTTCTTCTACCAGCTCTTCTAAACCCTGGGGTTTCTCTGTTGTTAAAGGCCATTAATGAACCCATAAAGGCTTGTCTGTTAACCATTTTAAAGGTAGAGCTGTTGGTGTCTTTGGAAGATCATCAGTTTTTGTGCCCTGTTCTTGTGTAATATGGATGGCTGGTGACCACTCATTAGAATAATACCTTCTAATATTTCTCTCAGAAACATGTGCTAGTTTATGATTTATTTCTGAGGTTGGAGGGATGTTAATCTGAGTATTCCATTGTTGTAACAGGTCTCGACCCCACAGGTTCATGGCTGTTAGCCACATATGGTTTTAATCTGCCTCTCTGTCCTTCTGGGCCTATACATTTGAGCCATCTTGCACTCTGTTTAACTTGAGATAATTCCTAACAGTTGAACATTTACCTCCTGAAGAGGCCAAGATGGATGCCAAAATTCTGGTGCAATTATGGTAACATCAGCACCTGTGTCTACCAGACCAGACAACAAAACACCATTTATTTTTATTGTTAATTTTGGTCTTTGTTCATTTATAGAAGTTTGCCAAAAAATTTTCTTTATGGTCTCTCCTGAATTTTCTGTTCTCTCTGTCTCAGTTGTTCCATTACTCTGAGTAGCCTGGTTTATTCCAATAGGCATTTGGTCATTTAACTGCTCTGAGTAGGGGTCTCTACAATTGCAGGAAAGGATTCACTGTGGGGGCCTGCCTGAGGCCCCTCTGGGAGTTTCCCAAAGACTGAGGCAAAGTATTACCTTGTCTGTCCCTTGTTGATCTACATTCATTGGTCCAATGTCTTCCCTTACCACACCTTCTACATACTCCTGAAGGAAGGGGCATTCTGTTGCCATTGTTCCTTGAAGAAACATTGTTTCTAGAAGAAGGGTAAGGTTTTCTGCTCTTGCTCTGACCTCGTGGTATTTAACTCTGCAATTGGTTCTGTGTTTCTTATTTAACAAGCCGGATACATCTACAATCCTCAGTTATACAATGAGCAGCCTGGGCTACATGAGATGTTGTTTTAAAATAGAAAAGGAAAGTGTGGAAGAAGAGAAGGTGGGAAGATTTGTGACAAGAAGGAGAGGAAAGGGGAGGGGAGGGAAAGAATGGGGAGGGGAGGAGAGGAGAGGAGACAGAGAGTTGGTTCAAATAATAAACACAGCAAATAGTCTTTCTCTAAGTACAAAAAGACAGCTGACATTCTACATCCTTCATTGAGTCTCACAAATTGACCAGACTTCCCAACCTTCAAATGAAACAGAAAGTGTAGTCACCTAAGTCTGTTTGCAACTAGAGAAAAAAGGCATAATTAAGATTGACCCTAAGACGGGTAGCTCATATTCACTTTACATCATTTTAGCCAAAGTGAGAGAGAGGGAAGGGCAGAAAACATAACTCATTTTCCCCATCATGACACAAAGTCTAGAATATGAACTTAAAAAAAAACACAGAATATATAAATGGTATTAAGAAGTTGTTTTTGAATGTTCAATGTGACCTCAGTTTAGTTAAAATTTGTATTACAATATTTATTAAGTACAGCCTAAATCTTTCAGGAAAAGCTATTCAATTTCCTAGCACATTTCTAATCTCAGTTCCTGAAGATATTTAATATAAAGGTTATATAATTAGTTCACCTAATCTCTTAATTGTTGGTTGTCTACACAGTAAGCTATGGATGGAAAGGTGATCATATGCCCCTTCCCCTGTTTTTAAAATCAATTCCCAGAGTAAAGAAAGGGAATTATGTAGTTCAAAGCCACTTCAATCATATAAAAGTATATGAAATTCAGTTTATTTTGTTACCATAATGCTAACTAGAAAGTATAGCTAACTAGAAAGTCTGGTACCAAAGAAGATGCCTCATTAAAATAAGAAAGCAGAATATCCAGCACTGGGATTTAATTTGTGTTTTTTTTCCCATGGTTTCTCATCTTGTTTCCACAGCAAATCTTCTCAGTACATAAACTACATTTAAATCTCAATATTAAAATCAAAGAATCACAATCTAGGATGTCATCGGTTTCCAGAAATATACAAAAGTGGTAATATTTTGTCAGTGTACCCCAATAAAGCTAATGTGAGGATCAGAGGGAAAAAAGCAAGCCACTATAGTAAACATAGAAGTCAGGTAATGGTACCACACACCTTTAATCCTCACATTTGGGAGGGAAAAATCCATCTGGATCTCAGTGAGTTCAAGGCCACACTGGGAACAGAGCCAGGGATGGTGACACATGCCTTGAATTCCAACACTAGTTAACCATAAAGGTCTGGAGGTCTGTACAGACAGACAGGAAGTGACAGAGCTAGGCAGAAAGAGGAAGTGATGTAGCTGGGTAGAGAGAGGAAGTAAGATGGCAGGGATAGAAAGGCATATAGGCATGGGTATACAGGAAGTAGGTCTCTCTGGAGGCTGAGGAGTTGCTAAGGTGACATTGGCTGTGGCTTGTCCTATTCCTCTGATCTCTCGATTTTCACCCCAATACCTGATCTGGGTTTTATTTTAATTAACAAGACTGTTTAGCAATTTGCTTACGCACAAAAGATACCCCTTTTATATTCAAGTATCCCAACATTGCTAAACCTAAGGAGCATCTCTAATTCTCCACCTTATTTAATTCTGATGCATGCTCTTCTCATCTGCTGAAACATTGGCCCAGTTGACTTTCAGAACACTGTGGTCTTCATTTCCCCTTCAACCCCTTGGCCATGCATCTCTGCCTCTTCTTGCTCTATCTTCTTTCTTTCTTTTCTCTCATTCTTGAATGAGGATGTCAGCATGCAAGAGCCTATCTTTGAGTCTTTTTCTTAGCAATACTAGAAGTAGATGACTAGTTCATCCTGTGATTTAGAGAGCATCTTCATGTTGAAGATTAACAATTTGTCCAGAGATGAATGTTGCCACCCTAAACTCTAATATTTTGTATTTGTATTTATTATTTGATTTATTTAAAGGAGCTTATTTTTTATTCTCTAATATCTCTGTACTTGCTTTTCTTAAAGTTTTTCTTCCCAGAACATAATATTCTTCAGGCATATGATGGATATTGTAATTAACAACCTTATAAAAAATATAATGTAAGATACTAGAATGCTATAGTTTAGAAAACATTTGCAATATGTACAAGATGTATGAGAATTACCCTAGTAATACTGAGGTTCATAGGATATGATTTTTAACAATGGGCCTACCATACACACTTTCATTCACTTTGTAGTCCTTCCATGACACCTCATGCCTAGACACTTAATTAATTGTTTTAGAATTTATGTAGTTACATCTTCATGTTACCAAAAACCCTATACTTCGTATGCTATTGTCCATAGTACTAACCAAGTAAGAATGTGTCTTCTGTGATTAACAATGTCCATGGATATAGAAGATTTGCTTCTTCTCCCCTGGTGACTTTATTGAGAAATGAAGGCAGTAACAAACTGCTCGCAGTTGATTGAAGAGTTAGTTCTGTGAGGTTTAGGATTGTGTGCATCTGCTCCCACAGAATCTTTGAGTGTCCCTATGAATGATGGACATTCTTTTTTGTTTGTTTGTTTTTGTTTTTTCAAGACAGGGTTTCTCTGTGTAGTTTGATACCTGCCGTGGATCTCTCTGTGCAGACCAGGCTGGCCTCAAACTTACAAATTTCCACCTGGCTTTGCCTCCTGAGTGCTGGTATTAAAGGTGTGTACCACCACTGCCCGATGACAGACATTTTTAAGAAGTAGAAGCAAATTAGAAACACTTTGTCTAAAACAATTTTAAATCAACTTAAACACTACTGAATCCAACTCATCTTGTGGTGTAAACCAGTTTAAAAACGCATTTAAAAAAGTGTACCTCCATAAAATTATTCAACCAAAAAGGAGGTTAGTTGTGGCCAAATAAAATTGGTGTAAATTCATGAGAAATGCAGAACTCAGAACTGTTCAAGTTTCTGAGACTTCTATAAGACATCTTAATTAAATGAATTTAGCCTGAACTTTGAGCACAGAGACCTTCATGACTGTTGAGGGGGACCAGTCTCTTTAAAACTACTATTCCTTAGAATATACCATGGGAAATTACAAGTTAAATAAGGCCAATTAAAGAACATGGTGGGTTGGTGGACATTGCAAATGCTCAGCAGACCAAATTGGCAATTAAGTTTTTAAACTTAATAAGTGAAATCACTAAGCAAAAAACATTCATAGACATTTGAAAATGTACAGAAGATTTCAAACCTTCCCCAGTCCTATAAATCCATAAGAAATTTGTAACATTTGCAAATATTTTGGAACTTTGATTCATAAACATATTTTGAGCACTGGAGCATTTTCTCTGTGAAACTAAGTATTTAAAAGAGAATTATCTAAATTTTACAAATGCACCTTTAAATCATCAAAATGCAAGCCTAGACTACCTTAACATTTATTAGATATGAGATATGATCAGTGAAAAAAAGAGATTAGATAAATAAGTATTTGTAGAAAATGATGAAATTAAAAGTCTGACCTTTGAGTTAAGAAAAACAATACACTCAGATTGGTTTTTAAAAATTGGAGTATAAAAGTGTGGTTATAAATGGTCATTTCCAACAAAAATTCTTTCAGTGGATTTTCATCCCAAAAGAATTGCTTTGATCTGAAATGCCAAGAAACTAGAATAATTTCTGACCTTTCAAAAATAATGAAAATACATAGTATGTTTATGTAAATTTGGTATTTTCTTCCTTCTAAACACATACTTGCAGATGTCCAGCTGAACCTACAGATACAGCAAAATGAAATCAGGAAAATTCTACAAAGATGATTTTGACTATAAAACATAAACATCTTCAAACCTAGTTTAGGTTTTAATGAGCTAAATTTCATCTAAGGTGCATTAATGTGATGGTGCAGAAATATTAGGGGGTAGTTTGAATTTCATTAGTTTTTATCTTTTTTTCCTTTACTCAAAAGACCTATGAAGACATTGCTCAGTGTTTCAAGTGAAACTTGTCAAAGTGTTGGTGGGAGGGGGTAATTTAAAAAGTTAGGCATACAATTTTCTTTCTGCACAGCCAGAAATAATGGACAAAGAAATCTGGATGGCTGTAACAAATAATGACATGTGAGAAACCATTCACATCTTTATTATTATCTCCAAGTAAGGTCTTCTCCTCCAGGAGGGTTTACTACACTGATGTTTCAAGAAAGATTTGTAAAATATTTGTTCCCCAATTCAGTGTTTTCATAGATAGATGATAGATAGATAGGTAGGTAGGTAGGTAGGTAGGTAGATAGATAGATAGATAGATAGATAGATAGATAGATAGATAGACAGACAGGTAGGTAGATGGATGGATGGATGCTAAAGAGATAGAGAGATAGACATGTGACATAGACAGGTATAGATAGAGTTCCTAAAGGTTTTAACTGGACCTGTGTAGAATAGTTATGCAACTATCCTCTGCTGTGGTCTACCAACCTCATTTATTCTTCAGCACTTTTAAAATAAAATCTTCTCAACTTTCACATATAGTTACTACAATTACTCCCTGCTACAAGCCTTGGAAAATTAGAGATTTCCTCTATTTCTTCATATTCTCACATTTGTTATTTGTTTTCCTGATGGTGGCCAGTCTAACTGGGGTGAGATGGAATATCAAGTTGTTTTAATTTGCCTTTATCTTTGACTAGCAATGTTGAATGATTTAAAAAAATATTTGTCAATCATTTGTATTTTTTTTTTTTTTTTTTTGAGCTGAGGATCGAACCTAGGGCCTTAGCGCTTGCTAGGCGAGCGCTCTACCACTGAGCTAAAACCCCAACCCCTGTGTTTCTTATTTTGTAGATGGATTACTTTGTGTTTCCACCCACAGTAGCTAAGGATTCTTCTTGTATTTCTTATTTTGAAAGATAGAAGAATCCTTAGCTACTGTGGGCGGGAACATAAAGTAATCCATCTACAAAGGAACTGAAGCCGCTCGCAAGAGTGCGCCCTCTGCTGGAGGGGTGAAGAAACCTCATCTTTACTGGTCTGGTACTGTGGCACTCTGTGAAATCAGAGGTTATCAGAAG
>NC_050448.1:1877368-2128497 GCF_903995425.1 Onychomys torridus | reverse complement strand
GAGAAGGTGGAGAGAGAGAAAGAGGGCGGGCCCATCTGTTGTGAGGGTGTGCAGTACATGCCCAGAGACACTGCATAGCAACAAGCGCATGACAGTGTCAGGACCCTGCACAGGCCAAGGAACTTCCGAGCCCTATGCGAGCAGGGGTGATGTGCCCACCAGGTCTGAATGCTAACATTGGCCTTGCATTTTTCTATCACTCTGTTTCTTAGGTGATTGTGTGAAGGTTGGTTTTTTTAAAATATGTATTTAAATAAAATAAATATATATCACAATTCATCATAATTTCATTTAAATATAGGTGAGAAAGTAGATTAGCAAGTACAAGCATTAGAAGTCTGACAGTGGAATTCAGTTCCCAGAGTCCAAGTTAAACAACAAACCAAGACTCTGGGAATGGTGACCTGCATCTAGAATTCCAGCACTCCATGGAGAGATAAGAGGTGGATAAGAGCACCGTGTTCTCCTCTCTGGTGGCACTGTCTTCTTTCATGGCCGTGCTTCCTGGTCTTTTGCATGCTTGCCTACCCCTGGAGAAGACCATCCACACCGAGCTACTATGGAGCCATGTTCAGGTCTCAGCTGTAGTATCACTTCTCCAAATCCATCTCTCCAGACTTCCCAGGTCACAGAGCACATAAGCACTTTCTTCATGGTACTTGACACCATTTGTAGCTGTATTTCCTGTTATTATAATGAATTTATTTATTTCCTTTCTGAGAGTACTAAGTTCATCTCTGCACCCCAAGATCAAGTGTGTTTTGCTCATTTTTTCTTAGTTAAGCAGAGTACCTGATGACAGTTAATGTTGCTCGAACATAGATATTAGAATGACAAAAAGAGATTTGAATTGGATTCTTCTTGTACTATCCAACAAATGCTTACATTTATAGCTTAGAATGTGGGTGTTTATACACATACAAGCATATATCTCTCCTAGAATATTTATACAAGTGAGTGACATCACTTTTAATAGATACCAAATTATTAGTTTCTCTACATGTATATTTTTTTCCTGGTAATATTTTATTTAACATACTTCAACTTACCTGTATTTCAATAAATCACTGTTTACAAAAAACGTTATAATGAGATACTGTGTTTCCATTTCTCAGCCTCATTAACAACTGAGAACATCAGGGTGAGTAATATTCTTTAGGTAACAAACATATGGCTACATTAAGAGGACCAATATTGATATAACAGATCCTATGAATCTATGTTAATGTACATTTTCTTATACATATGCAGAATAGAATGTTACCCTATATTATAGATACAATTATAGTGTAGAGGGTCTATTTAAGTTGTTATATGTATATACATGCATACACAGACACACACACACATACATACATACATACATACACATCTCTATATATAGCTTTTTTAGGAGTTTACAAAAAGCAATTTATTAACAGAAAATAATTTGATAAGCCCTGTTCACAGATGGCAACCACAACATTTCCCCTTCCTTCAAGTACTGTGAGAAGGTATGCCCAACCTGCCCAAGCTTTATCCCTGAGAGAGCAAGAGCTCTGAGGGTGACTGGGCTCGAAGTCTGAGGTCCTGTTTCCTCCTGTTGCCCAGAGTTGAAATGCAGGGCAGTGAGGCCCAGCTCCTTGAACCTGTGGGCCACAACCTGGGAAGCCAACATGGCTGCATATGGAGCAGACTCATTCAGCCTTTTCCTTCATTCCACCAGATACTTGGCAGATGGTTTCCTTGCCAGAAAGATTGGTAACATGGACAAAGGTATCATTGAAAGAAGCAAATATGTGGCAGATACCAAATACATTCTCTCCTTCAGCCACTTGAGGTCCAAGGACTTATTTTCTTTTCCTTCCCCTTTCAAGGGGCTGTTTCTGAACGACTCCAGACTCCTCCACCAGAAAGCGTATATAAAACTTTTTTGAGACAAGGTCACATATATCTGAGGCTGACTTTGAACTCCTGATTCCCATGCCTCCACCTTCCAAGTGTTGGGATTACAAACCATGCTTAGATTGTTACATAATTTTATAGTCCTAAAAATCCCATAGTATTGGGCTAGAGTTATTAACTAAAAACAACGAAGTCCACTCTGACTTAAGCAGCAAAGATGTTAAGTACTCGAAGCATTGGGTCATCATGCCTCCAGCTGAGTAGAGCCCTGGCTTATCCTTGAAGTTTTCAACAACAACCTTTCCACTTGCAAAGGTATTTGTTGCAGAATATTTGTTTAACTATGCAAACATGTGTTGTATTTGTTTAATTATATAAAGATGTATTGCTATTTTATCTTGCCTGCCTAAGGCACCTGATTGGTCCAATAAAAAGCTCAATGGCCAATAACCAGGGAGGACATATAGTTTTCCCAGACAAGGAGAGTAAGTAGGAGAAGGAATTTAGGCTGGAGGAAGAAAGAAAAGAGATGCCAGGGGCCAGGCAGGCAGGCATGGAGGAAGCAGGAAAGTAGGGCATACAGAATGAAAGTTAACAGGCCCTGAGGCAAAATGTAGATGAATAGAAACAGGTTAAATTAAGTTAAAAGAGCTAGTGGGACAAGCCTAAGCTAAGGCCAAGAATTCATAATTAATAGTAAGTCTCTGTGTCTTTATTTGGGAGCTGGTTGGAGACCCAAAGAAAAATCCAACTACAGGTATATTAGTTCAAATGATAAACACAGCTGAACTTACACAGGATCAGAATTGGAGAAACATATTAGGCTACCAGGCATAATAATTTGAGGCAAAACCCTGAACTAGACTAATGATAAAGCTGTCATTTGTCACTATAACTGGCTCCAGAACTACCCTCACAGGTCAGAAGCTGGCAGAGAATGCTGCTCACTCTAGAACAACAGTTTCTCAGTGATGGATTGAGGAAGAAGTCTCCAAATCATTCATACAACACAAAATTCCATTTTCTGTGTCTACTCCATTGTTCCCTACAGCAAAACGCAAGTAGTTAACTGCTCATATACCCCACCCCACACTCTCCAGGGTCTCATGTAGTACCAGCTGGCCTCTATCTTGGTATATAGCCAAAGATGACCTTGAATTCCTGATCCTCCTGTCTCTACCTCAAATGCTAGGATTATAGGTGTGCACTAACTACCATGCTTAGTTCACGTGGTGCTGGGGTTGAACCTAAGGCTTTGGGCATGCTAGGCAAACACTACCAATTGAGCTCAATACATCCCCAGCCCTGCTTAAAATATTTTTAAGAGTTATAAAGTTACTATTTTAAGATTCCATCTAAAGAAAACAAGACAAAATAAGAAACAATCAAAAGCAAGAAGAGTCTTTAAAATATTTTGAACAATCACAATAGACATTGTTAGCCTGGACATGCATACATTTCCTAAACTTAATAAGAAATAGGAACACAGGCTAGAAAGATGGCTAGGTCAGTCAGTCTCTTCCTGACACGTCCTGCAGGCCAGGTTATTAGGTCAGACCCGAGGAGGCACCACCTGAAAGACCAATGGGGGCGAGAGAGGAAGGAGACCAGGCACATAAAGAAAGACAGAGACAATCTGAGTCGCGTCAAGGTCTCATTTATTGCAAAGTGAAGCAAGCTTATATACTGGTGGGTATAAGGGAAAGGGAGGGAGATGAAAAAATGGTTAGAAAAGGGTTCAGGACGAGGTCTCCTTGGTCCAGTGCTCAAGCAACTGATCAATCAAACATACTCCAGGAAGTTTAATCTAAAAGTACACTTTGTGGTTTTTCCGGGAATGATTGTTTTTGCAATTCAATGGGTGCAGTTATGCCAGATCATCCAAGCAAGAAAAGTCAAGGCACAGCTATCCAATTTTTGGATCCCAACATCTTCCCAAGAACCAATATAAAAAAGCAGAAGAGTTAGCATGAACTTGGCCTCTTAGTGCTGGAGAAGAGAGACAGCAGGTGCCTAATCAAAGCAGCGAGCTGCAGGTCCCCGTGAGAAACCCTGTCTTAGAAAGGGTGAGGCTGCAAAAATGGCTCAGTGGGTAAAGGTGCTTGCCACCAGGCCTGAGGACCTGAGTTTGATCCCTGTGACCCACATTGGAGCTGGAGTTGTTAACCTTTTTTTTCACAGTCACCCCAGGAACTGCTGAATGTCCTCAAGAGAAAGGTTTGATTACCATTTCTGAAAGGATTTATGCATGAGCCTATTAGCCCAGCCTTCCCCTCCCTACACTGAGACTTCTATCTGAGGGCAGCCAGAGACAAGCATTAGCCCTGTCATATGGCATCCTATTCCTAAAGGACTAACCAGTCTTCTGGTAGCAGGTTAATTACACCAGGCTCTTGCACCTAGGGAGAGCTGGAGTCTGTTCTCTGAAACTACACATTTTAACATTGTTTCTGTCCACTTAGTCTAGCAAGTTTCTCTCTGTCCCATCTCTGACCTTAACCAATGACATTGTAACTCACAAATCAGTACTTCTGCCCCCAAGATTTTATTTTATATCTAATGGACACTGGTAATTGCCAGTCTGGGCTGTTGCCTGGAACTCAAGAAAGATTGAGATCAAGAAAGACCACGTGGGTATGGGAAAGCCAGAGGGATTTGGGAGTTTGAGTATATGAGTCACCAGACTTCTTAGCATCCCATCTAATCACTGACTGGAAGATACTTAGAGAAATTAGGAGATGCTGAAACTCAGAGATGCTGTAACTCAACAATCCATAAGATAAGAAGGTGTCATAATTTCAGTCTCTCTAGCCCTGAAGCCACAGAACACAAGGCATTCTTTTTAGAGGTCATGTGGTTCTCTTAGCCAACTCTGTCTAGATTAGTCAGACTTCTGTTTTCCTGAGGATATGGGAAAAAGTTTTAAAGGAATTGGCTCTTTCCTTCTTTGGGGCTGCCAATCTGAATCTATCTGTAGGGAAGACAATATGAGGGATACTTAAGAGAGAGTCCTGTTTAAGCTCTGAAGACAGACCTCCCTCTTCTCTTGCAGCCACTCTTTTCTCTTAGCATTTTTAGCTGATTGTGTGCAGCCCACGTTTGTTAGGGACTCCAAGGCAATCAGTATAATATCACTTAAAACAATGCCTTCAGGAGGGCCAAGGGCAAAGTTTAATTGGTAGAGTGCTTGCCTAGTGTGCATAAAGCCCTGGATTCCACCTATAAATCTATAAATGCAGCCTAGTGATGCACACCTTTAAATCATAGCATTCTGGAGGTAGACACAAGGGGATCAGTAGTTCAAAAGTCATTTGATTCTACATAGGGAGTTTGAGGCCAGCCTGAGATACACATGTTAGGGTCGGCGTCCAAAACAGAGAGCTTCACTCCGATATCGGGTCACAAAAGAAGTTTTATTAGCACGAGCTCATGGGCCACCAGTGCGAGAAGTAGCCGGTGACCCCAAGTCTAAGGCTCGCAGGCCTTTTAAGAGGTGGTTCTATCAGGGCGGGGGAGCAGGGTCATCCAGAGTGCAGACATCTGGAGACCAGATGTCTCCGGGGTCTTTCTCAGAGTCTGGGTGGGTATACGAATTCCAAGCTTATCTAGCAAGGGGTTATTTGGCAAGCATTCTTCTCAAGCAATTTATCTTGCAAGCACAACCGCAGGTGGTCATCCTGCAAGCATCCTGTTAGCACAGCATGATGGGCTAACTTTTCTGGTATGGGGCGTGGGGGCAGAGTGCAGTATTTTCCACTGAATCTACAATTAGCAGAGCTAGTGGGGGGCCTTGTTTCCCTTACAATGGCCTTTCATTCCCCCCCTTTTTTTGTGCTGACCTTTAATCCTAAAGGTCATTCCCTGGTATAGGCTGATATCTTTGTCTTAGGACCATCATTTTAACCCCGTCTACTTGGGAACGGACAAAGCCTGAAATCCAATTTAGGGCATATGGTCCAATCATTAGTACTAGGAGCAGAACAATTAGAGGCCCAGTGAGGGCTGAAAGCAGGGTGGTCATCCAGGGTGACTTTTCATACCACCCCTCTAACCAGCTTTGGGAGCCTCGTAGGGATTTTTCCCTTGCATCCAGTCTCTCCCTTTGTTTTGTCATTGATTCCCTTACTGCACCTGTATGATCCGTGTAGAAGCAACAGTTTTCCTTCAGGGCAGCGCACAGACCACCTTCCTTTAAGAACAGTAAGTCAAGTCCTCGTCTATTTTGCAGGACCACTTCCGATAGCGAAGTTAAAGACTTTTCTAGGGCAGTAACGGAGGTCTCGATTGCTCTCAGGTCTTGTTGGACTGCCGCTTCTAGAATCCCCAACTGCCTAGGGCCTTCAATTAATGCTGCTGCTCCGGTTCCTACCCTGGCTAGCGCTCCTGGTCCTAGCAACGCAGCTAGGGTGGCACTGACAGGTTCTCTGGGGAACCTAGTCCTCCCCGCAAAATGCTCCTCGAACTCTTCAGCTGGGTAATAGACTAGCCCCAGGTAGATTTGGACAAGGACACAGAAGTCTCTAGACTGGTTGAAACTGGCAACCGAGACACATGGGCTGAGTCCTGTGCTGCATGCCCAATATAGGCCGAGGGCCGGGACAAGGAAGAAGGACCTATTTGTGGTTGTTATGTTCTCTGTGCGGGCGCAGAGGGGTCTCCCCGAGGTAGGGGTATGTCCTAGACAGGTTCCCAGGCCAGTCACTTCAGGCAAAGTTAACATATGCTTGGTCCCCCAATCACAGCTAGCCGAGGTGTTGTAAGTGAAACTTTCATTCATAGCCATCCCCTCATAATAAGGAGGGCTGAGCTGAAGACAGATCCAGCAGGACTCAGTGAGATTGGGATAGGTTGAATTCAAAGCCTGATATCCTCCTTTGATTAAGTTTATAAGTCTTTCTCCTGTCCCTAGGCCTGGGGGAGTTGTTGGAGGGTCTGAAATGTTTTTCGGGGGTGAGGGGCGAATCTCAGGCTGATAGATTTTAGGCGTGGGTCTCTTTTGGTCCGGAAAGGACCCGAGTTTATCTCTTACCTAAATATGGGCAGCACCATCCCATGGGCTGGAGACCCAGATGTGTTGAAAGAGGAGGAAGTGAGCTGAGTTGACACCTCTGCTTCCCAGCCTGCTGCACATGAGCTGTCCTGCTCCTTGCCAGGATAGACTGAACTTTCCACAACCGTTAACCCAAAGAAATCTTCCCCCGTAAGATGTTTATCTCAGGCATCCTGCTACAGCAACAATGAAAGTAACTAACACGTTGTCATGTAGAATACATAGTTTGAAGATGGTGGTGACCATCATACTTCTTTTGTCTTGCTTTGGCGCTTCCTCTTTTTGTGCTTTTAAAAGCTTATGTTAGCCAGGCAGTGGTGACACACACCTTTAATCCCAGCACTCGGGAAGCAGAGCCAGGAGGATCTCTGTGAGTTAGAGGCCAGCCTGGGCTACTGAGTGAGTTCCAGGAAAGGTGCAAAACTACACAGAGAAACCCTGTCTTGAGAAATAAAAAAATAAAAGCTTATGTTAATTATGTACAATTGTGTATTTCAATATGCCATTTTATTGTATTCACCCCCATCACCTCCTGCTTGCTCTTTCCCACTCAGATGGACCAAAGTCCTCCTCACACTTTCCAAACTAGACCCCATCTACTCTCATATCCTCTTTCCTTTGTGTGTTTTCAATACATTCAATCAGGGTTGCTTACAGGGGAAGAACATCATACCAGTGGCTTCCCCACTGAAGAAAATGTCTTTCTCTCTCCCCTAGCAGCCATTAACTGCCTTCAGATCCTCAGGAAAGAGCAGACTTTCATGAGTGCCTCCACCTCCAGGACAGGCAGGAAGACGTACCTGCCTGAAGCCAGTCTGGGCTACACAGGAAGAAGATAAAAAATAAAAACAAAATCTCATGAAGATCTTGCAAGGTAATCCCAGCTGCTGTGAGCTCGAGAGGGCCATGACCAAGTTATTGCCAGAGGGTACTTCATTCCTTCCTTGGGCTCTTGTATTCTTTCTGACCTTTCTTCTGCACTTCAACTAATTGTGAATCTCTTCATTAACTATAGCCCATTGCAAAAAGAAGCTTCTTGGACCAAGGCTGACAGCAACAGTAATCTACAGGCATAACCGTAGTTATTTAGAAGGTAGCTTGATGTGCACATTATATTCATTTAGCAAAACAACAGCTACAGTTTCTCTACAAGGGACAGCAACCCCTCCCCCCTAGATTCACCACCCCCCAAGTTCCCTCCTCCCCCACGCCCAGGCATCACTTTGGCCAGGTTTACAGTACCAGACATGAATTCTCTTCTGGGCAGTGGCCTCTGTTCTAATTAGAAAGTGGCTTGATTCCCCCAGCAGGCATGCAACTAGAACTTGATCTCTCAAGTGAACAGGTAGGTGATCATCCTGCCTCAGCCACCCAAGTGTGGTAGGATTGCACGAAAATACTATGACAGCTGGCTTTATGCTTTTTCAAATCTTCCATTCAGAGGCTCCTCTAATTTCTGTTTCCATTGTAAAACTAAGACTCATATTTGTGAGTCTACATGATCCTGACCACACAGTTGTGGTTTTTTTGTGTTTTGTTTTGTTTGTTTGTTTTTTAGATAGAATTTCTCTGTGTAGTTTTGGAGCCTGTCCTAGAACTCAATCTCTAGACCAGGCTGGCCTTGAACTCACAGAGATCTGCCTGCCTCTGCCTCCAAAGTGCTGGCATTAAAGGTATGTGTTACCATTGATAGGAAATCACAACATGTCCACACGGTTGGGCTTTCCTGGTGGACCGCCTAGGTATTTCCGGTTCAAAATAGCCATTTCCAGGTCAGAACATCTCGCGTGGCTAGGACTCTGTAGCTTTACATGGTTGCGTAAAGCGCACGCGGCCATGTAATCTACGCACATGCGTGGAGTAGCCACATGCGGTCCTGTATGCATGAGCGGCCCACTCTTTAAAAAGCTGGTGCCATTTTGCACAGGTCTCTCTCCTCTCTTCTCTCCTCTCTCTCCTCTCTTCTCTCTCTTCTCTTCTCTCTTCTCTTCTCTCCTCCTCTTCTCTACTCTCCTTACTCACGTGTGTGCTTCACACAGGCCTGTCACCTCTATCCTCTATCCTATATTAATAAACAGCTTTTCTGTGGATTTGTCGTGTTTGAGACATGTTCCTCGAGGGGGTAAGAGCACCGCTAAATGACTAACAACCATGCCTGGCCCAAGCACATAGTTTTTTGCTTGTTTTGTTTTGTTTTTATTTTTATTTTTTTCTCAGAGCTGGGGACCAAATTCAGGGCCTTGCGCTTGTGCACACAGTTTTTATGTAAAAACAAAACAGAATACTTTATGGACTTGACAATATCTAAAGGGAAAATCATAAATGCGTGTTCTTTTTTATGTGCAAATTAATTTTACTGAGGTAAGTGGAGAATGGTTGTTTTGTTTTTTTTTAAGATAACTGAATCATATTTTTGAATGATTGATCTGATTCACCAACAGATCATTTGATTTTAGGTGCTGTTTGAAAACACCTAGTAGCTGGATGACAGAATATTTAACCATGCCTTGTAGACCTATCCCAATTTTGAAGCTTCAATATGTTGAAAACCTTTCTATCCTCTGCTGCTGCTTATCTGATCATGTAGAAATTAGAAATTTTATTTTGCCGTAAGAAAAATCAGAAAAAGAGACATTTAAAGGGGGGGGACCCCTGTTATTCTCTTTAAATGGAGCTGGCTCGCTGGCCCCATTCTATGTTCACTCAGTGGAGTCTGGTTGACTGCTCATTGTTGAGGAGCCCTAACTGGACACTTCTAATGTCACTTCTATGAAGAAAAGGAGAAGAGAAAGTGAAAAATACCTGTTAGCTGAGTTGCTTCTCTCTTTATGCTGGCTTCCCAGAAAGCTCACTCAGTGACATCATCTACATCTGATAGGTCAGAATACATGACAATATCTTCCAGGGAGCTTCCTCAGAAATCCAGCAATGTCTTTGCTTTTTGTTATTTATTTTATTTATTATTCATGTGTGGGGATGGGGGCACATGACCCAGTGTACATGTGGATGTCAGAGGACGGCCCTGTGGAGTTGATTCTCTACTCCCACTTGTAGGTGGGCTACCATGATGGAACCCTGGTTAGGCTTTGCATGGCAAGTGCCCTCACCTGTGGGGCCATCTCACTGACCCTGTTAACCAACTTAACAAATGAAAGAAAATGAGAATAGAAGAAATTATAAATCTTTACCTCACATAGCATAGAAGAAAACTATTATTAAAAAAGAGCTATGTTAATTCTTCAAATTTGCACTGGAGAGGAGGAGGGTTTCAAAATACCAGTACTATAAAGCACTGTGATAACCACAAGCAATAGAATACTTCAACACTGAATGGTTATGTACATCTTTGGAGTTATATAAATAAAAATAAAAAAGGGATTCTATATCTAAATTCCACTAGGAGATCTCTCTTTCTTCCCAGTGCTTCAAAGTATGGTGAATCTTTTGTGGAATCATTAACTATTGGTTCACAAAAGCATGGAGTTTGAAAGGTAAGAATTTAAATTCTGATTTTTCCTAAAATGAAGAGCAATATAGAACTATAGTTCTCATCAACAATTATGCAACAATAAACAATCTTTTGTATAATATTGTATAATATTAAAGGTCCAGCCTTAATATTATACCATCCCAGCCCCCCCCCCCCCAATGGTGAGGGGTTCTGGGAAGTGAAAATCAACAGGTGAACAACATGAGAAAGACCATCAACTCTTTTTCTGGCTAGTAAACCAGCTTCAGCTAGCTTGGCACAGTCTAACTTCAGTACAAACTCAGCTTAGTGGGATAACTTTCCTACTGAAGAAGCAAGTTAAAATAGTTTCAGGTGAAAATATGAGTTCTTGGACTTTCTCAACAGCTGTCGTTCATTATACTAACAAAAAACCAGGTGTAACTTTGCATCATATTGAAATAAACTTATTTACTAACAATCATGTAGAATGTGTTTGTGCTATATTTTTTTCATATCTGTAAGCTGGAAAAAATAATTATATCTACTTCATGGAGTTGTAATTATAGCAAGAGTTAACAAATGAAACATCCATATGTAGAAATGTTGTAAGAGTTTCCTGCTGGTGTCTAAGCAGTTGAGAAAATAAGGTTCTTTGGATGGAACCAGTATGAGGTTATCCAATGGTGATTTCCCCACCTGGCGAGGATGAGAAAACCAGGATTTGAAACAGTTCTATCTTTGCTCAGTTGGCAATGAACATATTATTTCCCCTGCTCTCTCCTGTGGGCCT
Organism: Onychomys torridus; assembly: GCF_903995425.1. Lineage (NCBI taxonomy): Eukaryota > Metazoa > Chordata > Mammalia > Rodentia > Cricetidae > Onychomys > Onychomys torridus. The sequence goes on along the minus strand of NC_050448.1, from coordinate 2,117,322 downwards.
GAGCAGGATGAAGGGAAAAGCTACATTTAGAGTGTTGGCAGTTAGCACTTGGTGTGGGACCCTCTGTTTCCTCTTCTTACTTCTAAAGTCTCTTTGCCCTTCTTGGTCCATGGTTTTCTGCTTTAAATTTCAAGACTGAAAGTGACCTGACAAAGTTATTAACAAGAAAGTTACCTTTACTTCCCAAAGTGTTCCTGGACCAAGCTGATGCAGCCATGAATTTGGCAGGTCTGGGAATTACCCTCTCCTTAATAGAGGAATAATGACTAGCTGTTCTGAACAGGGGGTCTACCTCAGGATTGGAATGAAATGCAAGATCTCCAAGTGGGATCACTTTGTTGAAGAATAACACAGGAACAAAGACATTTGAGCCTCAACCCTGCTTCTCAGTGGTTGCGTTTCCTGTATTTGACACTGACTCACAAAAGCTTCTGTGACAAACAGTAGCCAAAGCACATTGTCTTAACAAAATCGATACCTCTTTCTTTCTTTGAGGTCTTCCGGCTTTTGTTCCATACATTTCACGGCCAGCATAAAGGAAGTGTGAGGTACACATGATCCATGTTTTTGAACAAAAGCTGAGAAAAATGTCTCTTTCTCAGATTCCATACACTGGGACTTAGTTGACTATACAGTCTCTTTCTGCTGTCACAGTGACCACAGTAGGGATCTTCAGCTTGATAGCTATATGGCCAGTTGAAGTTCTATTCCTATGCAGGAGAAGGAATGTTAAAAGGTAACTTGCAAGATGCCTTACTTGCTCCCCTTATGGTATTTGGAGAAGAACAAAGACTAATAACTCAGTGGAAAAAGCACAAGGCCCTTTGTAATCTTAGTTTTATGGTGTTGCCAGCATGCTAAGTGGGCAAACCACACAGTTGGTTGCTATGGGTGAGAGGGTACATAGCAAATAGGGCAGGCTAAAGAGATTATCACTGTTTCACATCCCTGTGGACATAGATGCTCTTCTTTTAGGATTGGGAATGTTCTCAACTCAGATTGCTTGAGGAAAAAGCATCTTTTTTAGCATTGTGTATATGTTTGCAAGTGTATATTATTTAGAAGTCACAAGGGGAGTTGTGATGTGGCTTGGTAAAGTGGATAGAGTACTTGCCTAGCATGCATCCATCCTTGGCTACACAGTCAGTTTGAAACCAGTCTGGAGTGATGAAATTCTGTCTCAAAAATAAGTAAGCAAATACTTAAGTACTTAAATAAATAAATTCTTGAGAAGAACATGGTAACCCAAAGGGTAGCAAAAGCAAGCCAGTAGCTCTGTCAGTTCTTTCCCTGGTCGATTTACTTCTGGACCACTCACAAAAGTTTGTCTCTGCTGGGTTATCTCTGAGACCATAGCGCCCAACAGGATCTTCTCACTCTCATCCTGGCCTCTCTTCTTTGAGCACAGTGCATCTGCTTGAACTGGCTTCGTCTATTGGGCTTCTTCCATGTTAGATAAACTATTCATCTCCTTTTCTCATAATTTGAAATGCCTGGCATCAAATGATCTCGAAGTCTAAAGCTCTAGGATTCTAGGTGTGTCCACAGTAGCCTTAGTCCACAATGCAACACACAGGCCACATTCAGATCCTTGAGTTTCTAACACGAACTGACCACTGCTGGGACAGCCCTCCAGTTTCCTTGTCATGGGCTGACATTCAGGCAGAGAAGAATTGATTGTGGAATCTGTGAATAAAAGATAAAAAGAAGTAAAAAGCAGTCCTGAAGATTATTCATTAGCTGTTTGATATCAGGGAGCCATAATCAAGTGTAAGCCCTGCCCAGTGACCTGACATAAGACTAGCTGTCTATACAAAATCGGGGTAACGATCTGGAGAGAACATGCCATGAGCTGAGTGATGGCACTTGATGACTTTGCACACAGCAACATTTTCAGAAACAAGAACCTGTGTACAAATAAACAGAACTTACTTTTCCCTTCCTCTTCATTGCTCAGCTTGTGCATGTGGCAAACTGGGTTCCAGTCCAGCTCTGTGCTGTGTGTACTTTGGACACAGCAGCTATCTTATCTTACATGGGGATACTGATATCTTGTTTGCAGCACTGTGGGAGAATTAGATCAGATAACTGTGGTGAAAGCATTCTGTATCTAGCACAAAGTCCTCAAAATGTAAATGTGCATTTGTCATAATGAATAATGACATCGTGTTCAAGCAAACAGCATTAGAAAGAATGTATTATTGCATTACCAAGCTATACAAATGCATTTGTATATAACCAGACAATACATGTTTATTAGCACATCCATTTATTCCCTCATTGACTCCTTACTTCCTGCCTGTAGAACATTAGTCCCTGGGTGATGGAAGAGGTATATGAAGAGAGACTGGCTAAATTAAAATAGAACAAGGGGGCTGGCAGGTTGTAAAAGTGCTTGCCGCCAAGCCTGAATTTGATTCCTGGGACCCTCATGGTAGGAAAGAACAGAATTCCACAAATCCTTAGACCTACACACATATCATGGCTTGTGACCAAATTTGAGCTGAGTAAGTACTCTCTGATCCTAGGACTTGGTTTCTTTATGGGCAAATGCAGAATAAGAAGCCAACTCCTTCTTCAGTGGAGAGACTTATGGTCATATGGGGGGAAGATGGGGCTTAAGTCTGACACAGTCAAGGGCAGGACATCCAGAGCTCTGTCTCTATTTGGGAAATGGAAACTGATTAGATGCATATTTGTTCTCCCAAGTTCACTTCCTAGAATGTTCACTGGTTTGTGTCCTGTTTGACAGGTCTAAAGCATCTTTTACTAAGGATCCAGGTCTCCCAAATGCTCTGAATAAATTCCTTAGCACTTTGGACTGAGTCCATTTAGTTCTTCATAACTGGATGAATAGACTTCTGTAGATTGTAGACCCACAGGCTAGTACAGGGGTGGTCCCAAGAGCCTGCCCAGCATAGCACTAAAGGGAGAAGGGCCTGCCTTCCTTCCTTCCTTCCTCCCCTCTCTTCCTCCCTTCCTTCCTCTCTCCCCTCTCCCTCCCTCCCTCCCTCCCTCCCTCCCTCCCTCCCTCCCTCCCTCCCTTTGCGTCTTTCTTGACAGAGTTTCATGTAGCTAGCTTTCAACTTCTGATCCTCCTGCCTCCATCTCTCTAGTGTTAAGATTACAGTTATGTGCTACCATGTCTAGTTTGCGCACTGCTAGGGTTTGAACCCAGAACGTCGTGTAAGCTAGGAAGGCATTCTATTAACTGAGCCACATCCCCAGCCCCCTCCCCAGATGACAAAATAAAATAAAATACAACTGTTGTGTCACTCTTGAACATTTACTTTTAAAATCAGAGTAAAAATGGAAAATGACTTAGTGTGCTATATGTGATTCTGTTGAGATGATACATAAAATGCTTTCTTAGGCAGGTGAGTACATGGAGCTGTTTGCCTGTGGCAGTCTTATCTGGGCCACCACACCTTTTGAGTCATTCATTTCATATCATGTGTGATTAGGCAGTGGCCTCCCATTTAGATAAATGTTCACGGTTTATTCCAAACTTGCTTGTAATAAACACAAAGTAAAATCTAGTGTAAACTTGCTTGTACTGACTGGGTAGAGATGAGAACTTTTCAACATAAGTCAAGTCTTGTCCTTTGATCTCTCTGTTGTCTTAGAAAACAGTAACAGTTAACAGACTGGTTTTTTCTGTGTGGTACTAGCGGTCCTGGAACTTGCTTTGTAGATCAGACTGTCCTTGAACTCACAGAGATCTGCCTTCCTCTGCCTCTCAAGTGCTGGGATCAAAGGTGTGCACCACCACGGCCCTGCGTAGCACTCCCCCCCCCCCCCCCCCAAATTTCCTCTCTTGTTGAGTGTCCCTACCCCAGTCTTTTCTTCTTCTGGGAGGCTCTTATGTCAGGGGAGAGAGGGCTGCATGGATTTGGCAATCCAGAGAGATGGAGCAAGGATAAAGTTCAGGGTTCCTGCTTGTAGAAACTTGTGCCAGAGGCCTTCCTTCTAAGCCGCAGTAAGTCGCTGCTTGACCTGCTATGGGTTTTTCTATGTCTGTGACACTTATTTGTTTCAAGAACTCTTGCTGGACAAGCTACCTAGTGTGTATTTTTCTTCTTTATGTTAGAACTTTCAGACTGAAGTGGCATGCAAGTGTGTACCTCACAGCCCGATACAGACAGACTCTGGTGACAGTTCTGTCCCTCTTCATAGTTTTGCTGGAGGCAACTGTGCCCCCTGACATGGTTTGGCCAAGGCCTAGGGCTGAGTCCTCCTACACTTGTTTGTTTACATAGCTGTTAACTCTTTTTCTCATGGATAGTTCTTTTCCCTCTTTTGTTTTTTTGAGACCTGATGAGAATGACCTGGAGCTACTTAACCAAGAATGACCTTTAACTTCTGATCCTTTTGCCTCCACCTCCCAGGGAGTTGGAGTTGTAAATGAGCAGCACCACAATCAGGTCTGGATGCCCAGCCCAAGCCTCTGTGTGCTAGGCAGGTACTCTACTAGCTGAGCTACAAACCACTTCCTTTAAAATACTGTATTTTTAAAGGATAAGTAGAGTCACAGATGTACAGTCACCTAAAGGGTCTTCAAAAACTTTTGAATTTTTTAGGGCATGCATTCCTCACAAATGAATACTATCAAAAATTAGTGATTTCACACTAAATCTCATAATCTCAAGATTGAGGTTCTTCTGAAAACTCCTCTAGCATAATAACAATGCTAACCAGCAACTGGTTAAGTCTCAAAGTTTAAAAAATATTTTTCCAGGCAGAGGTAGGAATCAGGAGTTGAGGGATATCCTTGACTATATAACAAATTTTAGGTCAGCCTAGGCTATTAAGTTCCTGTCTCAAAAAATCCAACAACAATAAGTACTATTTTTTTTTTTCAAGACAGGGTTTCCTGTGTAACCTTGGCTGTCCTGGGACTTACCTTGTAGACCAAATTGGCCTCAAACTCAGAGAACTGCCTGCCTTGGTCTCTCTAGTGCTGGAATTAAAGGCGTTCTTCACAGTGCTGCCATGTCACAGGTAGTGAGTGAATCAGGGTGTACAGAGGACAGAAGATGTAGTTGCAGACTCTAAGGGGCACACTTGAAGGATCTAGGATTTGAAGTCACAGAGCTTGCTTACCTTGCTTTTCTCTGAGAGTCACAGTGTAGCGAGCACATACCCCAGTTATGGGGGAGGAATAATCACTCTTGATTCAGACTTGGTAGAACACTCATTTATTCACACAATAAGATTACAAGCAATATTTATCCTGTCTTCCAAGTGGAAGCAGGAGTACCTCTCCAGGTATACAGGTCTGGACTCGCCACATCTGTTCCTCTGGATCTTGGGTCAGCCTTCCTCTGGTCAGCCACGTATGCACTGGGGACAGGATCTCACGTCTCTGGCAGAGGAGAGTCGTCTCACGCGAGGGCCTGACAAGCTCTGTTGTTTGGGTCTGGGGCTTCATCTTTTATATTCTTTCCTGGCTAGGTTTCTAGTCTTATCCCTACTTCCACACATAGCTTATAGCTTATCACTACTCCATTTGTGGCTTTCTTACATCGTTCTATTGCTTATCACTCCTGACCAGGGTTGTTCACCCTAGGCCTTACATGTTCCTTACACACAGGATCTGGCCAAGACTTGGAAGCCATGACTACATAGGAGTGGGCACTGAGGATGGGTGACAAGGTAACTTGGCTGTCCATGTTATCCTGAGTTTCTTAGTTCATTTAGGATCTCCCTAATCTTCCTTTGTGAGAGCAAGTACTTGAATAAGACTAGAGACTTCAGGCAAGGTCTCTGCTTCAGTGTGCCAAAGGCTTGCCTGACATTGCTTGCTGTGGTGGAGGCTGATGTTTGCCTCAGCAACTGTTGTGCCCGCATGGCAAGACCCCCAAGCAAGACCACCACAGAATCAATATCCAATGCAAGTACACAGAAGTTTTTTTAAATAACAAAGCAAACCTGGGGCTTGGTCGTTATTCCAAACACTGGACACAGTGGCTGGAGGAGGATGGCCCAGCACTCACTTGAAGGGGTTTATATAGGAAAGGTTTACATCCAGAGAGTTACATATCTTGGGACTGGATGAGGGGGCTAGGGATGAGGTAGTTCTTTGAAGTTACTGGCTGAACTATAAGCATGAGGTTACTGATGGCTAATAGGATTTAGGGTATCTACAAAGACATACGTTTTTTACTCCCTATGTCCTGCTTTTGCTGAACCTAGGACAGATACATTCAGATTTATTGTTCCAGCCTTATCTTCTCAGGAGTTCAGCTTCTGGTCAGTTTTAAAGCTGCTGGTCAGCAAATACCTTTAGAGGAGGGTTGGGGAGCGTCTCTCAGGATGGCCTGAGAGACTGATTATTTCCTTCCACAACCATTCTGAACTGTTGTTTGTGAAATTCAAAGTTGATATATAAATAGCACCTTAGTTCAGATGTTGCAAAAATGAACTAAGAATATTTTTAAGGAAAGAAGCCATTGAGCAGAATCAACTAGAAGATGTTGAAAGCTAGTTCTGCAACCTCTTACCCTTCATCATTTGGGACAGAAAAGGATTAAAGCTGGAGAGGCTGAGGCTAGATGGAAAGTGGAGTCCAAGATCTCAGAGAGTTGTCACTGTGCTGGTAAGGCTCCTTGTGGTGGAGGGGTAAGGGAGAAGCACTTCAGGACAGTCTCTTGGAGACCTTGACATAAGTTCCTGCAGTCGGAGGACAGCTAATTGAGAAGTACAGAACTCAACCCTGAGCACTCAGATATGAGCTGCCAGTTGCGGTAACGCCTGAGCTACTACCACCCATTCACTATGTCCGAGGGAGGGACTGTGGATTGAAAAACAGAGACATTAGACAGCGAGTCATTCATGCCAAAGGATGCCGAATGCCGTTTATTGAAGAAGGGAGGGAACCTTAAATACAGGCTTACAGCACAATGGAGGAACCCTGGAGGGCAGAAGTTTGCTACTGAATGTTCTACATTCTTGTATCTAAGCAGTTTACACCAAATGCAGGATACACAAATAAGGAACTTCCCTTAAGCATTCAGGAGGGTGGAGACCATCAGGGAATCAGCATCAGGAGGGCATCAAGGTCAAGGTCAGGCAAACAGGGAGGCAGTTACCCAACTTGGGAGTTCCAGGGCCCTACAGCTGCCCTCATGCAGTGCATGGCTGTGCTCTAGGAACTGGCTGCCTGGGCTATCTAGGGGACAGAGTGGCATGATTCCAGCCCAGTATATTCTAGGAGGAGAAGGAGCTAGTTCTCTTGGATTCTGCCTCTGACCAGCTAGGACAATAGAAAGGCTTCTGGAGAAAAAGGCTGGAGGTTAACATTCATGAAGGTCTTCATTACTTGTTTGAACATATTAATTTACAAACTTCTCCAGAATGGCAGATGGAAGTCCACAGAAGTGAGAGGATCTCACAGGAACCCATGACAAACCTCACATAAATGAATTAGCCAAAACATGCTGTTGACACCTGTCAGTAAGAAATTTCTTGTCTCTTGGCTCCTTCTTTCTGGAAGTGTCTTTACTATTTGAGGGGGACAGAGTCAAAAGTGGGAAATAAAGAGCTAGATTAGCCTGGAGAGATGGCCCAGCAGGTGAGGTACCCACAAGGACCCAAGTGGTCCATGCCTATAATCCCAGGATAATGGTTGGGGTGGGGGCAGAGATGAGTGGATCCTTGGTGTTCACTTGCCAGTCAGTTAAGCCAAAATGTCAGGCTCCAGGTTTAGTGACTGTCAAAAAACAAAACAAAACAAAACAAAACAAAACAAAACAAAACAACAACAAAAACCCAAAAAACCCAACCCAAACCAAACCAAAACAACAAACAAACAAAAACAACAAAAACCAAAAAATAAAGACCACAAAACAAAAAACAAAAACAAACAAACAAAAAGACCATCAAGGTGGAGAATCAATGGAGGAAGATATTTTGATGTCTACCTGTGGCCTTTGCCTCTGTCCTCAGTGCATCTGCACACACACACACACACACACACACACACACACACACACACACACTACTCTAGAAACTATATGTAGTGGCTCATGACTGTAATCCCAGCATTCCAGAAACCAAGGCAGGAGGATTGCCATGAGTCACAGGCCATGCTGGGTTACATAGTGGGTACCAGATCAGCCAGGGCTGTTAGTATTTAAGTGGCACTAGGAACACGACAAGACCACAGAAGAGTTTTATTAAAGAGGATAGAGGTGACAGGCCTGTGTGAAACACACGTGGGTGAGGAGATAAGGGGGGGAGAGAGAGACTCATACAAGATGGCACCGGCTTTTTAAAGGTTGGGCTGCGCATGCGTACAGGAACTCCTGTGGGTACTCCACACATGCACAAAGATTACATGGCTGTGCGTGTGCTTTATTCAACCACGTAAAGCCACAGAGTCCTGGTCCCGCGAGATGTCTGACCCAGAGATGGCTATTCTGAACCGGAAATAGTTAGGCGGTCCACCGGGCAAGCCCAACCGTGTGGGCTTATCTATTAAGGGCTATCTAGCAAGATGCTATCAGACCAAAGCCCTTTCTTTTTGGGGTCACTCTGGAAGCCCTCCTGTCACACTCTTTGGAAGGAGTTCTGAGTTTTCTTAACCCGAGATTTATCAGATTAACACCATGGCAGACTTGCCTGGAGGGACTCAGCTAGCAGGGACCGGACAAAGATGTCTCTAAATCCAAAAGGGGATCTCTAGTCTCAGAGAACAGGCATGGAATGAGGAAGAGGTTTTAGGGTGTGTTTCATGGGTACTATGTCTATACATAACTTTTCTGTGTCCCTAATGAGTTGATCTGAAGAAGTGTTCCTTAACTGCAAAAGCACAAAGCACAAAGTTAGCATTGTGCTGTCAGTGTCTCTCCAGCTACCAGGACTGACACGGTCGGTCATTAGAATGGGAAACAACAAAACGAGACAAGGAATGTTCTTCCCCTTCCTCACTGCCGTGTCTGTAGTCATTTTTTTTTTTTTTTTTTTTTTTTTTTTGAGACAAGGTTTCTCTGTAGCTTTGGAGTCTGTCCTGGACTAGCTCTGTAGACAAGGCTGGCCTCGAACTCACAGAGATCCGCCTGCCTCTGCCTCCCGAGTGCTGGGATTATAGGCGTGCTCCACCCACGGCCCGGTGTCCTTTAGATCTGAAGGCATAAAATTTGAAGAAACAAAACTCTTTCCTCTTTCACAAAGCTATGGCAAACTTTGACCCAGCCACCCCCATCTGATAAAGCTCTTATTTAGATTATGAGTAGAAAAGAGGAAATAAAGAAAGCCGGTGGAGGATGTGCCAAAAGAGAAGTTAAGGAACAGAAATTGAAAGAGGAAGTGGGAGAAAGGTTACTGTGGGCACAGAGCAGCCTTTGTGATCAGCAGGGAAGACTTCAGTGGGATGACTTCTGCATCAGCAACTCTTAAAGGCCGGAGGACCAAGTCCCTAGTTCTGAGACTTACTGCCCAGCACTGCACCAGGCTCACCTGTAGTTCAAGTGTGACTTGGGTGGGGCATCTTCTTACAGTATGATTCATTTTCTTTCTTTCTTTTTTTAAACTTTTTTTTTTTTTTTTTGGTTTTTCGAGACAGGGTTTCTCTGTAGCTTTGCACCTTTCCTGGATCTCACTTTGTAGACCAGGCTGGCCTGGAACTCACAGAGATCCACCTGGCTCTGCCTCCCGAGTGCTGGGATTAAAGGCGTGCACCACCACCGCCTGGCTATGATTCATTTTCTACCAAGGTGTTTCCTCTCTCTCTCTCTCTCTCTCTCTTCCTCCCTCTCACTGGTATATGTATATATGTGTGTTTGTAAGCCAAAAATTGATGGTGGGCATCTTTTTCATTTTTCACCTTATTTTTGAGACAATTGTTTTTCACTAAATCTGGATTCACCAATTAGCCTATACTAGTTGGCCAGCAAGCCCCAGGGATCCTCCTTTCCCTAATCCATAGCACTAGCACTAGAGTAGCAGCTGCATGCCACTGAGCACTGTAGGTGCTGGAATTCAAACTCAGGTTCCCATACTTGTGCAATAAGCTTTACCTACCAAGCCACCTCTCTGTCCCTAAAATAGTCTTTTTGTTTTGTGTGTGCATTCTGAGACAGGGTCTCAATATGTAGCCTTGGCTGCTGGCCTAGAGCTCATGTTTTTTCAAGACAAAACAAAACAAAAGAAAAACAAAACAAGGGACCATGTAGTCCAGGCTGGTTTCAAACTTATTATGCAGTCTGAGGGTAGTTTCTGTTTCTGATCCTCCTGCCCCTACTTTCTGAGTACTTAGGTTACAGGGCTATGTTAACTTATCTGATTTGTAAGGGGCTAGGGAATGGAATCCAAGGTTTTATGATTGCTATTTGAGTATTCTAATACTTGGTTTACATACCCAACCTTAGAAATGACACTTTGATGATAGAAATAAAGGAGATATAAATAATACACTATTAGGAGGTGTGGCTTTGTTGGAGTAGGTGTGGTCTTATTGGAGGGAGTTTGTCTCATTTTTTTTCCTGTTGCCTATCGATCTGGTGTAAAACTCTCAGCTCCTTCTCCAGCACCATGTTTGCCTGAACACTGCAATGCTTCCATTCATGATGATAATGGAGTAAACCTCTGAACTGTAGTCCAGCCCCAATTAAACATTTTCCATCATAAGAGTTGCCATGGTCATGGTCTCTTCACAGCAATAGACCCCTAACTAAGACACACACACCAATCAATGTCTTCTAAGTGTGCATATGAAGCGACTCTAATTTCACATATCCTACCAGTAGACACGACCAGCTCCAGTTTGGAATATACTTGTGGGCCAGTTAATCAAATTCAGAAACTCTCTTAAATTGAGGATGATGGCTCATACCTGCCTGTAATCCCAGCATCAGAAGACTGAAGCCGAAGGATTGTTGTGATATCTAAGTTAGGGGCTAAATAGCAAGATTCTGTTTCAAAAAACCAAAACCCAAACAAACCAACAAACCAAAATAAATATAAAGCTCCCAGTAAAGACTTAATCAGGGCTAACATTTCTCAAAGTATATTTCATGAGCTACTTAGCTCATCAAATTCCTTTAACAGGACAGTTCTGTGTCAGAAAAGACTGAGTTACATGCTAACAACATGTGAAGTATTACAAAGTATGAAGATGTTCAAGGCTCTGAGAATTCCCTCCCATGAAACATGGATATCTATCTGTGTCAGTGTTAACCAAGTAAACCTGGCCCTTACAAAAAAGATTGCTTGTGTTTTTTTCATTTTGCGTATACATGGAGGTCATAAGGCAACTTTTTGAAGTCATTTCTTCCTCCACTTTTACATGAGATCCAGGACTGAATCAGGTTGTCAGATTTTTTGGGATAAACATCTTTACACACTGAATTATCTCTCTCTTCTTCATTGGGCTCTTTTTACACGCAACTTTTCTTTAGCACTTCTGTCTCAGAGTTAGTGTTTGGGGGGGTGCTATATACCAAGGCATCCTTTTACCAGATTATGTTATTGACCTGAAGTTACCAGCCTGTCATCACCCAGAGATCCCCATTTGGTGTTTATCCCACACTCTCAATTTCCCCCAGTAAATAAAACTACAGTTTCTGTACAGTGAAACCAAGCAAAGTTACATAAACATATCAAAGTATAGGAGATATTTACTGCTAAAGATTCCTTAATTTTGGCTGTTCCCATATGCATATCCATCCACCAAGTGAATTTCCTTACACAAATGCCTGCAGCAACACCAGCAGCCAATCAGAACTTCTGAGTAATGTGACTTAGTCAGTTGCTAGACTGAGCTGATCTGATTCAAGTCTCAAAGAAAAAAATATGATGTTACAATTAATTTGTATTAATGGACACATGAGGTATGTCCAATTGCCTCTAGAAGTTTAGGATGTCTTGTTGACTCTAAACTCCTGTGAATACATGCATTATCTATAGATAGGACATATAAACAGTTCAGTAAAAGCTATTATTCTGTTTCTGCAGCATATGTTGTTTTTCTTTATTGGCATGCAGTAGTGAGTTTGATTGTGACATTTTCATACATGTATATACCACACACATTGTTTTGTGCCCAAGGATCCATGAATCTAACTATTAATTTTATACTATATAAAACCCTTGGGATCACAGATAGAGATAACGTATTGTGAAAAGTTTGAAAACAATCAGGCTGGAAATGTAGCTTAGTTGGTGGAGTGCTTGTCTAGTATGCATGGGACCCTGGCTTCAGTCCCAGCCTTGTAGAAAGCAGTGTCATATGCCTGTAATTGTTATTTGTAAGACAGAGGAAGGAAGATCAAGGTTCAAGGTTATCCTCAGCTGCGAAGTTTGAGGCCAGACTGTGCTACAGGAGACTCAGTCTTGGAATATTTTTTTAAATAAGAAAATGATAAAACATGATAAATCCGTTAGTCTTTAAGGGGACATTTTTATTCCCATTTAAGATGTCAGGAGAATCATATCTATAAATTCCACTATACAAATGACAAAGAAGTTCTATGGTAATGATATCATTTAATTCTCTGCACACAGTCTGAGCAGTGTCAGTGAAGAGTGTCACATCATATAATTTCCAGGATGTGTCTCCCTCCTCCTCCATTCTTTTCTCAGGTGTTAGAAATCTATTATTAACCAACGTATGTACAAATGGCATTTATTGGTCAGACACTCCAAACATGTACTTTGTTTTGTTTCATAGACTTCTAGGAATCCCTGACTAGTGAGATCCAAGAACAGCAAAGATGTCACTGGGTCTTGAATGCTGATAGCAGAGAATGGGAGGGAGAGTCGCTAGCATTCTCCTCTTCCTCCTTTTCCTCCTCCTCTTGTGCTGGCTGAGTCCCTCATGGCTTGGGCTAAGTAGTGGAAGACGTGCTTAGCAGAAATACTTGAGTGTACTTAGAAGTGTTGAGCCATTTGTAAGCATATTTTAACTCAGTCTTCCTGACAAGGCTGTAAACCATCAAGAAGAGGTATGGCCTAGTTTAATTCAATCCAGAGATAGTGTGTGGCTTTCTCCACAGGAGCTATGGGTCAGGGCCCTCACATGTGGATGAGCAGCCTGCTCCTATAGTAAAGGTGGGGGCTGGGAGAGTAAGGAGAGAGGGAATAAATTGGAAATGTGCTAGGCAGATAGTTCTGCTGATGTGAACTTCACATACTGCCTCAGCATCTATATGGTCTGTGCCTATTGTATCTATCTGTCAGAAGAGCCCCCAAGCCCACATGGATAACTGTGTAGCCATCTACATCAAGACAAGCATCACGATTAGTGGAAACCTTGTGAGTCTTTGTCTTCAAGGTGTCCAAATCTTGCCTAAAACATCTTGCCTTCAACCTAACAAAATGCAAGCCCTTGATGTTTTAGACTTGAAGTACAGACACATAACTGACAGATTCTCTTCTCTCCCATGTTAAATGAGACTGGTAAGGGAAGAACTGTGAGGAAATAACTCATGACCCGAGAAAGGTATCAGCCAAGACTTTCCTTGTATAATAATGGATAATGAGATAAAGGTTTAGAGTTTGGGTTAGACTTTCAACTCTAACTGCCTAACCTGTTACCTCCCTAGGTATCTCTGTTTGCAGATGTCACAACCACTCTCCTTAGAGGAAAGGGGAGTAGAGAAAATGTGGGGAAGAACAGCCACAGTTCTAGGAATTAAAATGAGTCATTGTCTTCTAGGCAAGTATGGAGGGCAGAGCAGACGTCCAGGATATCATATTCATTAGGGGCCTGGTGACTTGTGCTGTTTGAATTTTCTCATTTCTTATTACTTACCATTATTCAAGGGCATATTTCTGCTGTGTTAAGGGAACTTTCTCTGCATCCATCTTCTCAACCCTCTGTTTTCACAGTTAGAGCCCAGCATTTGTGTCTGGTTTTGGTCTAGACTAACAACAAGATGGGTAAGGGAAAGAGAAAATCCTGCCCTTCCCACCCCCCTTTGTGGTTAATGGTGTTAGAGATTGTAGGAGACTGTGGCAGGTATTTAGAAATCATGAGTCATTTTGTATCTCAACTTGTCTGGACTATGGTGCTAGATAGATATTCAATCAAATGTTATTTTAGGTGTTTCTGTAACAATATCTTTGGGTAAGATTAACATAGAAACCAGTGGATTTGGAAGACAACAAAGTTACTTTCTACAGCATGATGGGTCCTATCTAGTCAGTTGAAGGTATTACTGAAGACTGATGCTGACCCAACAGGCTTAGACTTACCAAGCCTCTGTAATTGCATGCAGTAGTTCCTTAGAATATACTTCGTCAACCCCCGTCTGTAGGAGGCTCTATTGGCTAATATGCAAGCTCTTTCTACACTCATCCATAATGTAGAGATTACTCTATCAAGAGTTCTGAAATCACTTGCATAGTTGTATGCACAAAAATACAACAACAATAAATATCAAATGCCCAAATATCAGTAACTATTTATTATTCATCCCCCACCCCTTTTAAAACAGAGTCTCAAGTCATCTGTGCTGCCTTTGAAGTTTCAATGTAGCTTAGGATGACCTTGTTTCTATCTCCCAAGTGCTGGAATGGCAGATGTGTGCCACCATGCCATCTTTGTGGTATTTATCTAGGGTCTTTGTGCACATTAGACAAGCACTTCACTAATGGAGATACTTCTCTCTGCCCTTTCCATCAGCTTTGATACAGAATTTTTGGCAGGGCACATTCATTATAGCTTGGTATAGAGTGTGTCAGTCCCCTTCACCAGCATCTTTTCAAAATGACAGAAGGCAAAAACCCCAGCTGAGGTGGAGACAGTCATTCTGGCACCCACAGATCTACTTTTTGCCTAATATCAACTCCTAGGCAGAGACTATTTGCCTCTGTGCTAACTTAGGACCAGGCCCAATTCCTAGAGAACACCCTGTGCCTCTGATGACTCTGAGGATGGGCTCTGTCAGCATAATAGACTGAACTTGGCCATATTGTAGAATCTAGTGTTTTCTCAATTGCTGATCTTCACAAAGCTGGCGTTCACTCTTCTCCTACAGCAGGTAAACCTAAGGCGTCCTGTTTAAGGAAATGTTCCTTTTTGAATAACTCTGTGTGTTTTATAAACCCCTCTCTGGGAGTAGGATGAAGAGTGTGCCCAGCTCTGAGATCTGGCCAGACAATATTGTGCAGTCTGGTGAGGCCAATCAGCTCCACCTTCCAGGACCCAAGTTCAGCAATGATGGAGCGGGCTTTCATTCTGCTCATTCACTTGCCAGGGGAAACTGGACACTATCTCACTAACTTGGTTCTGGGAAATCAAACAACCTCACTGCACTTTACAACTTGGTAAATGATATATTCCAAGTATGAAGGCTAAAGTTACACTTTAAGTTGTAATTACTGTGCTTAAGAGATCTATAAAACAAAAATGCCTCTAACATGTAAGCCCCACTTGCCCAAGGCGGATAACTCCCTGAAATGCTTGGGGCTCTTGTTCATGTAAGACAGCAAGCACATGTTTTCATTTTGATAAATGAGCCAGGTTGCCTCAACTGCATAGGATGTGCTTGATCATGTATAAGTGGGAGGTACATAGGCAGGAAATACATCAGGACGTATGCTTGCCCTGACTTAGATGGAGGCAGCAAGTACACAGCCTTGTGGGTTTTGCCTTTATAAGCACTGGACTAACGTGAATTGCATGTTCTCTGGGAATCCTGAGTATGGACCTGGCTAGAATCCATCATCCTGTGGAATATTTAATAAGGCTTGCTTCAAATTTGGCTCAAAATTTGTGGTAGTAGTCTTATTCTTGCCTGGTGGAATTAAAACAAGGGCTCATAAAAGTTAATCCAGACCTAGACTTCAAAGATGACACCCTGAAGTGATGAGCAGAGATCTCCTTTCTGTTTGAGCTTGGAAAGTATTCTAGTTGTGGGTAGGACAAAAGGGGGCAGAGATTTCTATACATGCTTGGAATCTCTGGAGAGGCCTACATATGCCTCTCTCAGACTCAACAACTTAGATATTAGGTGTTATAGCTCAGTTGGTAGAGTGCTTGCTTAGCATTCATGAGGCCCCAGGACCAGCCTCTGCACCATCTAAACAACGCTTGCTAGTATATTCTTGTGATCCTAGGTTGAGGCAGGCACATCAAGTGTTCATGGTTCTCCTCAGCAATATAGTTAGAGGTCAACTAGGGCTAGGTGAGACCTTATCGTAATAAACTAAAAATCAAACTAAACAACAACGACAATAATAATAACCAACGTAGATGCTATAAAAGTGGGAAAAGCAGACTTTGGAGAGATTTCTAGAATGTTCTCCAATTTGATTTCATTCCTTTCAAACTGATAAAACTATTTTATATGGCAGCTTACATTGGTTAGATTTAGTGATTTTTTTTTTTTTTTTAAGTTTAAGATAGCTGAGATTTGATCTTCTTCCTGGGGTAGTGACTCACAATGGGCAGTGGCACCAAGCTCAGCTCATGGTCAGCTGATCATGAAAGCCATCAACCAACATTCTCCAGCATGACTGCTTAAACCAGCATGCTGCTTTGTTCAGTAGGTGATGGGTATTAAGTGACATTTTCATCTCGTGGTAGACTTATCAGGATAGTACCGCATTGTTATTGAGTAGCATCTGTAATTGAAAATACTATTAGCTATGGATTCCTGAAGACTTTATCTGTGACAAATTATTTATATATACTACCTGTTTAAATCTTAATATGTCTCACATTCAGTGATCTTATTCCTTGATAATCAGCAAAAAACACTGAGGTCTCTCTCTCTCTCTCTCTCTCTCTCTCTCCTCTCTCTCTCGTGTGTGTGTGTGTGTGTGTGTGTGTGTGTGTGTGTGTGTGTGTGTGTGTGTTAGTGTGTTACATTTATGTGAGTGTGTGGGTATATGCATTGGTACACATGTAGAGGCCAGAGCAGGTGTACAGTGTCTTCTGCTATTGGTTTCAACTGCTTTGAGAAAGTATGTATCACTGAACCAGAAGTTTACCATTTAGATGATATAGGTCTGCCAATGAACTCTCAGAATCTGCCTGCCTCTGTCTCACCTTACCCCAAAAGCTTAGGTTATAGACAGGAGCAGCCATACCTACCTAGCTCTTACCCATTGAGCTACCTCACCTCCCTTCCCCCCCATGCCCCCAGAGTCATTATTTAAACTCACAAGTACATGCTGCCACTGTCTACATTTGGGAATTCTGCCCTGTGTCTGGGTCCTTTCCCCTGGTTTACTGTGGAGGTAAAATGTAGTCCCTGCAGTTCCAAGTAAGGAAAGTGGGAGTGTGTGAAGAGTCAGCCTTTCTTTCTGGTGAAGATTCTGCAGTTCTGTGTGGAAGTTGAGAGTTCGAGGGATGAGAATGACCAAATTTTGAGTCATCTTTGGTAAGTACTATGTCAAATTTTAAATGGCGTGAAGCTAGCTGGGGAAGAGCTTGCTATTTTTAGAAATTGAAATGTATTTTAACTAAACAAGAAAAGAATATGTGTCACATTTCCCCTGCTGCTGGGATCTTTGAACTAAGATGGAAACTGCTTGATGAAACTCATTATTTTGTAGCGTAACTAAAATGTTAATAATAAAAAAAATAAAACTCTTACTTCCATAAAAAAAAAAAAACAAAACAAAACTGTGTATTTATTTTACTTCACATTTTTTTTTTTAGTGTATGTATATGGGCTCCTGTTGGCTGCAGAACCTGAGTAGAGTTCAGAGAACATCTTTGAGACATAGTTGTCCCTTCCACCATTTATACCTGGGTTGGTGTCCATGGGGTCTAGGTATCAGGGAGCACTGGTATTCAATGAACCACCTTGCCAGCCCTGTCAGATGTTTTTAAAAGTAACTCAAACTCTTCACTCAAGTACAAATGACAAAATAAGTTTGGTTTATTATTTATTTAGAATGGCATCACCAGAAAATGTGGAAGTTAATACTGAACAGACTTGCCTCTTTCTAGGTAGACATTTAAGTAGATCTAGTGTATAAAAAATGGTAACATGATACAAATGTCATGTTACATTGATAGATTACTTGTCTAGCATGCACAAAACCCTAGGTCTGATCTTCAACACCACATACATATACTGCACATGGTGGTGGTACATGCCTGTAATCCTAACACTGTAGCTGAAGTTTTCTCTGTCCTGCCCAGTCCCACGGACCTCATATCTGCTTATAAAATAATCACTCAGAAGTTTATATTAATTAAAACTGCTCAGCCATTAGCTTAAGCCTACCACTTACTACCTCTTACATTTAAACTCAGCCCATTTCTGTTAATCTATATGTTGCCATGTGTTTTGTGGCTTTACCTGTGTGCCATTACATGCTGCTCCCTGGACGGTGGGCTGGCATCTCCTGACTCAGCCCTTCCTCTTCCCAGAATTCTCCTTGTCTGCCTATGCTTCCTGTCTGGCTACTGGCCAATCAGCATTTTATTACACCAGCGTACAAAAGCATTATCCTCCAGCATAACATTCTGAAGGTGGAGGCAGGAAGATCAAAAGTTCAAGGTCATCTTTAGCTACATAGGGCTTCATGAGACCCTACCTCAAAAGGGGAAAAACAACATAACAACAACAATAACAAAATCACTGAAATTAAAGAAGAAAAATAAAATTAAATAAAACTAAAGGAACTGAACTTCAAAAGCTCTTTTAGTCTCTTGACTCAGGGATATGCTAATTACACTGACTTGATCATTAACAACTCTCTGTATATGTCAAAATAGCTCACTACCCCCCTTAAATACATATAAACACACATAAAGAGCGAAAATAATCTCCCCATCAGAAGTGCTTTCTACAGTAGTCCTCCAATGTTGTATAGAAGGCTGTGACAGACATTTTAGAGGTATTTCCCTTAATTTTAGATGGCATAGAATGAGGACACTAGCATGTTCCCCTCCCCTCTCTCATTTGCTCTGAGTTATGCTTTTGTGTTAGCTTCAACTTGCTGTGACTAATGTCTGGGATTGGGTTTATTTTGGGTCATACTTTGGAGTATGCATCCTGTAATCAGGTTGCCCCTGCTTTAGGCTTTTTTTGTTTGTTTGTTTGTTTTTTTGAGACAGAGTTTCTCTGTGTAGCTTTGCACCTTTCCTGGAACTCACTTTGTAGACTAGGCTGGCCTGGAACTCACATGCTTTAGGCTTTTGAGGCAGTCACCTTAAGAGCCAGAAGTAAAGGCAGAGGGAGGAAGGGGCTAGAGTCCCACAGTCCTTTGCCAGGGATGCCTACCTGACCGGAAGACCTCCCCTGAGGCCCCACCTTTAATGTTCTGCTTCTTCCTAGTAGAACCAAGAAGAGGACCCAGCATTAGCAAATAGAACTCTGGGGACTATTTAAGATACAAACTCTAGCACTCACTCCCCCGATTCTTTGTTTTCATGTGAATCAAGGTTTCAGGCATCCCAGGCTTGTTTTAAACTCTTTATGTAATTGAGGACAACCTTCAATGTGTTTTCCTGCCTTCACCTCTGAAGGCTGGGATCTCAGGTGAATACTACCATTTTGGGTTCAGGAAAAGCTGGAGATAGATCTAATGTAGGACTTCTTGCATTCCAAGAACTAAGCAAGCATTCCACCAGCTGAGCTACAGAATTATTCTGTTCAAATTGCTCATATTTATAGTGCTTACCTCCTGTGAATTCGCCAGGTAATGCCATCTCCCTGAGTTCACATGCCTCCTGATGGTCTTTGTGCACGGTTTCTTTCATTCTGACTCGTTTTCTCTTGTTTTCTTAGGTTTCACTGTCCTGGTCTTCCCAGAAGATCACATTGCTACTGTTCTCTGGTTCCTTTATTTTGAAAAGATCTGTGGTTCTCATCATACTAGAATGATGTCCTAGCTAAATGCTCCCCAGTCATAGTTTCTTTTCATTAAAATTTCGTGGATGTTTCTTCAACCATTTTATGTTAGTTGCTGTGGAGACCTATGAGGTCAGTTTGATTGTTTCTCTTTTCTTTTATTTTTTAAGAGTTTTAGATGTGTGAATTAGGATTCTTCAGAGAAATGAAGCCATAGTGTGTGTGCATGTGTGTGTGTGTGTGTGTGCACGCGCATGCCGTGCATGCGTGCATGGGAGCGATATTCTTGTGTGTGTGTGTGTGTGTGTGTGTGTGTGTGTGTGTGTGTGTGTGTGTAATTTGTCATAAGGAATAATATGTGTGTATGGTGGCAAGATCTGACTCCGACAAGTTGTCTTCTGACCTCCATATAGATGCAACATAAATAAATAAAAGGTTTAAGGTTTAAAAACCACACTATAAAAATACAAAACAAAACAAAAACAACAACAACAACAACAAAACCCAAACAAACAAACAAAAAAACATGCATAGGCACATGGGTGCTACTCAGTGCTCAAGTCTCAAGTTTCTCCCCTTGTACTACAATTGATCTCTGGTTGTCAGGCTCGGCATCAATGTTTTTACCCTCTGAGCGACCTTGTTGGTCCTGTTTTGCTCCTTTAAAAAGCTAACTCAGTTGGCTTGTGTGACTCTAGAGTTGGGAGTTTCCAACATCTGCACATAGTGAGGTACAGACCCTGAAGAGCCAAGATGTTCCGGTACCACCTTGGTCTGAAACACCCAGAGCTAGACAGAGACTGATGATGATAGTTTAGCTGCAAGGCAACCAGGCTTGAGAATTGTCTTATTTACTTGTTTTACAGTGCTGGCCATTGAACGCAGGGGCTTGTGTAGTTAGGCAAGTATTCTACTACCTGAGCTACACCTGCTCAGTCGCTTTCGCTTGGTTACAAAACACGTGGCAGAAGACAGCTAAGCCAGGAACGTTCATTCCAGCTCAGCTCAGCCTAGACAGAAGGTGTTGGCGACAGCAGGACGGTGGCTGAGCTTCCCCATTACAGTGGACCAGGAAGCAGAGAACAAGGCTGGAAGCGCAGCTGGCCTCTAACCTTCACAGCCTCCCAAGCAGCACCATCAGCTGGGGAGGAAGCGTGCAAAGATGAGCCTGTGGAGACATTTCAGACTCAAACCATGAAAAGACTCGGTGAGAAGAGGTGCTCAGTTTGTCTCTGAGTGCTGCAAAAGAACAAAGCTCTAGGCCTCAAGAAGAACACGCTTGGATTCAGAGCTCTTTTCTCTTCCTCCCTTCCTCCCTTCCTCCCTTCTTCCTTTCCTTGACACAGGGTCTCATGTAACCTGTGTTAAATAGGCAGAGATGACCTTCACCTGCTCCTGGCTATTGTGCAGTTTGTCGTAGACAGCACTGTGACAGAATTATGGAGATACAATTCAGGGCTGCATTCATGCACTAGACAAGCACTCTATCAACTGAGCCACATCTCTAGCTAAATTTATACTTTGTCTTTTAAATTTTCACACTTAGGGCTGGTGAGCTGACCTGAAGACTTGATTCAAACTTCATGGTAGAAGGAGAGAATCGACTCACCAAAGTTGTCCTCTGGACTACATACACACACTGTGCACATGCACCTCCCCCGAATAAATATATACTTGTTAAAAAAAATGCAACTTCAGTTCCTGTAGTGTCTACTCTTCCTTACCTCCTCAGCTTAATGTCTGGTCCTGTGCTGGTGGAGACTGGGTCAAACCCACCTTCCACTCTCATGCCACTCAAAGTTCTGCTGGTTTATGTTGTTCCAAACAAGCTCAAATAACTTCCTTCTGAGCAAGTTGATTTTTTCTTCTAGATCTCTTCCTTCCTCCTTCTATCTGTCTGCCCCTCCTTTCTCCCCTCCTTCTGTCACTTCCCTCCCTTTTCTCGTATTATTCTTTCCTTTCTAAAACATCTACCCCTCTCTTCTCTTCCCCTGTTCCCTTCTTCTCTTTACCCTCTTCTCTCCTTTTCAGCCTGTCTTTCTCCTTCTCTTTTTTCCTCTGCACAGAGCAGACATCAAGTCCTCTTAACTCCATGTAACTTCTGAGCAAGCTGGACACTCAGAACCTTTTTCTACTTTTTATTTCATGAAGCGTCAATGACTTTGGGGTCCTGATGAAAGGCCATTGTAAGGGAAACAAGGCCCCCCCCCCACTAGCTCTGCTAATTGTAGATTCAGTGGAAAATACTGCACTCTGCCCCCACGCCCCATACCAGAAAGTTAGCCCATCATGCCGTGCTAACAGGATGCTTGCAGGATAACCACCTGCAGTTGTGCTTGCAAGATAAATTGCTTGAGAAGAATGCTTGCCAAATAACCCCTTGCTAGATAAGCTTGGAATTCGTATACCCACCCAGACTCTGAGAAAGACCAAGGAGACATCTGGCCTCCAGATGTCTGCACTCTGGATGACCCCGCTCCCCTGCCCTGATAGAACCACCTCATAAAAGGCCTGTGAGCCTTAGACTCGGGGTCACCAGTTACTTCTTGCGCTGGTGGCCCACGAGCTCGTGCTAATAAAGCTTCTTTTGTGACCCGATATCGGAGTGAAGCTCTCTGTTTTGGACGCCGACCCTAACATCTGGAGGTCCCACCGGGATTGGTAAGGATGGTAGTGAGTCGGCGGGGAAGCAGCTGTTCAAGCGGCCCGTGAGGACCATTGGACGGTGGGGGACAGACGTGTCCTGAACCCACAGGCTGCAGCTCTGGAGGACGCTCTAGAATGTGGGGACCCTGGGACAGGAGCCCCGTCTGATTCCCTTTTGCCTAGGAGATTTTTCAGACGGCCCGGACCAATAGACAATCTTTTGGTTTCATTTTCCTTAACATTTTGCCAGCTTGTATTGTTTGTGTGTTGTGTCTCGATTTTTGTGTCCTTCTGTGTCTGTTTCTACTTGTTTGGAATGGGACAGTCTGCCTCCACCCTTTTGTCCCTAACCCTCTCTCATTGGTCGGCAGTGACGGACCGCACGTCGAACCTGGTGGTTCGGGTGAGGAAGGGAAAGTGGCAGACTTTCTGTTTGTCTGAATGGCCCACTTTCGGAGTCGGGTGGCCAGTAGATGGTACCTTTGATCTTAATATAATTAGGACAGTCAAACAAAAGATTTTCATTCCAGGTTCGCACGGACACCCGGACCAGCAGGCCTACATTTGGGTATGGGAGGATCTGGTGACTGACCTTCATAAATGGGTCCGACCCTTCTTTACTGCTCCTACAGCACCTTCACTAACTTCTGCCCCAATTCTCGCGACAAAGCCTTCCCAATCGACTCCATTACCGACTCCATCCCCTCCTCAACCCCCCTTACCTGAATCTCAGAATGACCTCATTTCATTTGCCTTAGACTTCCCACCATGACCGCCTCCCTATCGGCCCGAACCACAACCTCTGGCAACCTCCAGCACAGGGAACCCGCCAGAGGAGAACAAGGCCCATGGATGAGGCACCCCCGGCTATCACACTGCCTTTGCGCCCCATTGGGGGAATGGTCGATGATGGGGCCGGGGGTGACATGCCCGCTCTCCAATACTGGCCCTTTTCCTCCTCTGACTTGTATAACTGGAAAAATAATAACCCTCCATTTTCTGAGGACCCCTCCAGATTAACAGGTCTCTTAGATTCCATCATGTATTCCCACCAATCTACTTGGGACCATTGCCAGCAGCTCCCAGGGATCCTCTTCACTATGGAAGAGAGAGAGCGCATTCTCCTGGAAGCCAGGAAACTAGTCCCTGGGACAGATGGGCGACTGACTCAACTCCACACCCTGATTGATGAGCGCTTCCCATTAAGACGACCAACCTGGGACCCAAATACCCCAGAAGGTAGGGAGCATCTGTCCCTCTATTGCCAGACTCTAATGGCTGGTCTCCATGCGGGGGCCAGAAGGCCCACTAATTTGGCCAAGGTAGGTGAGGTTCTCCAAGGGCCTGACGAAACCCCCTCTGCCTTCCTCCAAAGGCTAATGGAAGCATACAGGAGGTATATGCCTTTTGATCCACAGTCTGAAGAACAGAAGGGGGCGGTAGCGATGGCCTTTATAGGACAGTCAGCTGCAGACATAAGACGCAAGTTATAGAGATTAGATGGTTTGCAGGGACTGAGTTTGAGAGATTTAGTCAAGGAAGCAGAAAAAGTTTATTATAAAAGAGAAACTGCAGAGGAAAAAGAAGCTAGGTTAAAAAAAGAGAGAGAAAAAAAAAGACAAAGAGAGAAGCGGCAAAATCAAAATTTATCACGGATCCTGGCAGTGGCAGTGAAGGATAACTCAGGGCCTTGAGGCAGAGGAGGTCGCCTGCCTTTAAAGCCTAACCAATGTGCATACTGCATGGAAGAGGGTCATTGGGCCCGAGAGTGCCCAAAAAACCAAAGAGGATGAGGCTGGTCAGTCTTGACCTTTGACGACTGAGGAAGTCAGGGTTTGGAACTCCTCCCCGAGCTCGGGGTAACCTTTGAAATGGAGGGGACCCCAGTCGACTTTGAAGTAGATACGGGGGCAGTCTTTTCAGCAATACAACAACCACTCAGGCCACTATCTTCCCGCAAGTCTCTAGTCCAAGGGGCCAACGGGAGTAGAGAGAGACCCTGGACCACTCAGAGAACAGTCAACTTGGGGAAAGGTACTGTGCAACATTCTTTTCTGGTCCTCCCTGACTGTCCCGCGCCTCTCCTGGGGAGGGATCTCCTGACAAAATTAGGAGCCCAAATAACTTTCACCGCCCAAGTACCTGAATTAAAGTTTGCCCATCCCATGGTCGGGGACCTCCGCCTCCTCACTCTAGAACTCCCAGCAGCAGAGGAATATCGACTATATGGGACCACCATCCCTGCGGCCCAACTGACCATGGTCCCCACAGGACTGGGAAATGAAGAATGGACCCGCAGGTTGCCGGAGGCTTGGGCAGAGACGGGGGGACCTGGACTGGCAGTAGAACAGCCACCCGTTGTGGTCACCTTAAAAGCCACAGAAGTTCCAGCTCAGGTAAGACAATACCCCCTCAGCCGAGAGGCCAGAGAGGGCATCAAACCCCACATAGAGCGATTCCTAGAAGTTGGCATACTAAGACCATGCCAATCGGATTGGAATACTCCGCTCCTGCCTGTAAGGAAGCCGGGAACTAATGATTATAGACCCGTCCAAGACCTACAGGAAGTAAACACTCGGGTAATGGACATAGTGCCCAACCCCTACAACCATCTAAGTACGCTGCCCCCAGAATGAAATTGGTACACAGTTTTAGACCTGAAGTCTTCTGCCTGCCCCTTCACCTGGACTCTCAGAAACTTTTTGCCTTTGAATGGTCAGACCCCGAGAAAGGGAGAACAGGGCAGTTAACTTGGACCAGGCTCCCACAGGGATTCAAGAACTCTCTAACCATCTTCGATGAGGCCTTGCATCGGGACTTCCAAGAGTTCTGAGAGACAACCCCCAAGGTCACTCTCCTCCAATACATTGATGACCTCCTACTGGCAAATGACAATCAAGATGCCTGTAGGCAGGGGACAGAGAAACTGCTGGATACCTTGGCAAAATTGGGATATAGAGCATCTGCCAAGAAGGCACAAATTTGCCAGAACCGAGTCACCTTTCTAGGCTACTCTCTTGAAGGAGGAGAAATATGGCTGATGGACGCCTGAAAGAAAACAGTGGCCAACATCCCGGCCCCATCGGATCGCCGTCAACTACGGGAGTTCCTAGGTGCAGCAGGGTTCTTTCACCTATGGATCCCAGGATTTGCCGCCATAACCGAGCTGTTTTCCCCCTTACTTTTTCTGGCAAGAGGAACACCGGACAGCGTTCAAGACACTGAAGAAGGCACTCCTGTCGGCACCCGCCCTTGCCTTTCCTGATGTGAGTAAGCCCTTCACCCTGTATCTCCACAAGAAAAAGGGGTTGGCGGTTAGTGTACTAGCGCAAGCTCTCGGACCCTGGAAAAGGCCCGTCACCTACTTATCCAAACGACTCGACCCAGTGGCTAGAGAGTGGCCCACTTGCCTCTGGGCAGTGGCAGCAGTGGCTACTCTGGTGAGAGATGCAGACAAATTGACTCTGGGGCAGCACCTGACCATCATTGCTCCCCATGCGCTAGAGAGCATTGTTCGCCAGCCGCCCGAACGATGGCTGAGCAATGCTCAGGCCACCTATTACCAGACAATGCTACTAGACCGAGACCGCATCACATTTGGACCCCCATCCCTTTTGAATCCAGCCACCCTCCTCCCAATTTCCCTGGAGGAGGGTGAGAGTGAACTAGTCCATAACTGCGAGGCCATCCTAGCCGAAGAAACTGGGGTCCAAAAGGATCTAACAGACCAGCCTCTAGCCCACTCTGATCTGATATGGTATACGGATGGCAGCAGCTCCCTGAGTGGGGGGCAGAGGAAAGTGGGAGCAGCCGTAGTGGACAAAAATCGGGTAATTTGGTCTAGTAGCCTCCTAGAAGGAACTTCAGCCCAGAAAGCAGAACTGATCGCACTCACGCAAGCTCTCACCAAGGCTGCAGGAAAACGGGCCACAATCTATCCTGACAGCCGGTATGTGTTCGCAACAGCGCATGTGCATGGGGCAATATATCGAGAGAGAGGGCTACTAACATCGGCTGGAAAAGAAATCAAAAATAAAGAAATTGAGGCCCTATTGGAGGCTGTAATGTTGCCCTGAGAGCTGGTCATCGTACACTGCCCTGGGCACCAAAAAGGGCACTCCCCAGTGGCCACGGGAAACAGGAAGGCCGATCAAGAGGCAAAGGAGGCTGCCCTCTGGGATCCAAGGAGCCTGGCCATTCACGCCTCAACTCCGGAGGATCCAGCTCCTAAAGAGGCTCCACCCCCAGAAATTCTGAAAGACACTCTGGAAAGGATCCACAAATTAACCCATCTGGGCAGCAGAAAATTGATCCAGCTGACTACAGAAGATAAGACTCTCTCCCCATCTGAGAAGAAACAAATGGCAGAGAAGGTGGTAGCTGCTTGCCGGGCCTGCCAGCAGGTAAATGCATATCCTGGGAAACTGGCCCCCCAAAAAAGACTACGAGGAACCCGCCCTGACCGGCATTGGGAAGTAGACTTCACCGAGGTAAAGCCAGCTAAGTATGGCCTAAAGTACCTGCTAGTGTTTGTAGATACCTTTACAGTATGGGTAGAAGCCTACCCCACCAAAAAGGAGACTGCTGCAATAGTCGCTATGAAAATCCTGGAAGAAATCTTCCCAAGATTTGGACTGCCTCAGGTAATTGGATCAGATAATGGCCCAGCGTTCGTGGCCCAGGTAAGTCAGGGACTGGCAAAGGTATTGGGGATTGATTGGAAGTTGCATTGTGCATACAGACCCCAGAGCTCAGGACAGGTAGAAAGAACCAACAGGACCATTAAGGAGACCTTAACCAAATTGACCATGGAGACTGGCTCTAGAGATTGGACGATGCTCCTACCGTATGCCCTCTTTAGAGCTAGAAATACCTCTTCCTTCATGGATCTTTCCCCCTTTGAACTGCTCTTTGGGTGTGCACCCCCAGTTAAGAGCCTAACCATCCAGAAAGGAGAAATCATGCCTTCCCCTCTGTCTGACAGGCTGCAAGCCTTAGCATCTGTCCAGCATACACTGTGGAAGCAACTGTCCGCTGCGTACCAACCTGGTGGGGACAGCGCTGCCCCTCAGTTCGACGTGGGGGACTTCGTATACGTCCGCAGACACCAGCATCAGACTCTGGAACCCCGGTGGAAGGGACCATTCCAAGTCCTGCTGACCACCCCGACGGCAGTCAAGGTGGACGGGATTGCTGCCTGGATTCATGGCTCCCATCTCAAACCTGCCCCTGCCCCTGACCTGGATGCTGATTTGGACTGGACTGTGGAGCAGACTGAACATCCTCTCAAGCTCTGAATTAGGCGCAGAAGCCGGCCAGACAAACCCCCACCGGCCACAACCACAAACTTGGCAAGTGATATCTGGGACGGGAGATATGGTGTGGACAGTGTCTAGCGTGGACTACCCGCTGGGAACCTGGTGGCCTACACTCCAGCCAGATATCTGTCAGTTAGCAGCTGGACTAGACACCTGGGACTTGCAGGGGAAGGAACCCGGTAGCGAACTCCCCATAACAAGTGAAGGGAAAATAAATGATAGTTCTAAGACAAAGATATCTGCCTATACCAGGGAATGACCTTTAGGATTAAAGGTCAGCACACAAAAAAAGGGGGGAATGAAAGGCCATTGTAAGGGAAACAAGCACCTCCCCCCCCACTGTCTCTGCTAGTTGTAGATTCAGTGGAAAATACTGCACTCTGCCCCCACGCCCCATACCAGAAAGTTAGCCCATCATGCCGTGCTAACAGGATGCTTGCAGGATAACCGCCTATGGTTGTGCTTGCAAGATGAATTGCTTGAGAAGAATGCTTGCAAAAATAACCCCTTGCCAGATAAGCTTGGAATTCGTTTACCCACTCAGACTCTGAGAAAGACTGCGGAGACATCTGGCCTCCAGATTCTGCACTCTGGATGACCCCGCTCTCCTGCCCTGATGGAACCGCCTCATAAAAGGCCTGCGAGCCTTAGACTTGGGGTCACCAGTTACTTCTCGTGCTGGTGGCCCAGGAGCTCGTGCTAAATAAAGCTTCTTTTGTGACCCGATATCGGAGTGAAGCTCTCTGTTTTGGACGCCGACCCTAACACTGAGCTTACTGTTAAAACTGAATGAGGCCACCTTGCTTTTGTTGGAATCCTCTTCCTTTCCTGATGGTCAGCTTTTTAAACAGGGTGTTAGCATCCATTCCCTACTTGTATCATTGTGTTGGGTGAATCAATGCCTAAGGACATTTTCAAATCTGTATTCTGTTCAACTGTTTTTTGCTGGAAGAAATTCTTTCTTTCATCTCTTTTCATGTTTCCAGAAGTTGTGAGCCAGGAATTGGAGTGACAAAAGAGGAATCTATAGAAATGTACTCACTGAAGTTCGGTGACTTTTTCTCTTTTTCAGTTAAGAAGTGCCATCTTGTCACATTACAAGCAGTCTGTGCTTTAGAAGAGAAAGAAGCCTGGGCTCCAGGGGCCCCCATAACCTCCAGGCCAAGGTTCACTATCCACCACTGTAACTGGGAGAGCTGTGGACCCTCTTTTTGTCCTTCATTTTTGGAAGCTGTGGGATGGGATGAAAGCATCTGTCAGGAGTGCCCCTTCCAAACGCCCAAGACTCAAGTGAGTTAAAGGCAAAGGTTTGAGCTGGGCGTGGTGGAGCTAGCCTGTAATCTCAGCCCTGAGAGGCTGAGGCAAGAAGATGTCAAGTTCATAGGTCAGCCTCGGCTACAAAGGTAAGAGCTTTGTTTTTATGACTCAAAACACCAAATCAAGTGAATGAATGAACTAATTGATAGAATCTGCACATAGCACAGTGTCAAGGAGAGGGAGCACACACTCTGGCAGATGTGTTTAGGTCATTTCTTCTGGAATTATCAGGTTTAAATATTTAGGAGAGAAGTACATGTCTGCAGCTCTGTGCCGTCCACCTTGGTACACTGCTCGAGCAGCTTACACAGAGGGGTGGCTAACAGCAGCATGTTTTCATATTTTTATCATTGTTTCTGATTTTCAAGAGATTAGTACTGTTGCTTTTACCTGATAAATGTTCTTTTCAAAATACAGGCATAAAAACTACATTCTTGAAAGAGAGTTGTGAAATTCTGACCAGGGTCTGAGCAACAGCCTTGTTTATTGTATAGTTTGGCCTGGAGCATTCAGACAAGAATGGTTTAATTATAGTTTTATTCTAAAAAGTAAAATTTTATTTCTTCACCCTATAGCTATTACTACATTTTTACATTTCCTTTTCAAATGTGCATATTTTAAATAGCAATAATTGCATGAAGCTGTATTTCATAGTTTCATAGATGCTGAAAGGTAAAATAAATTCATTGTCATCCATTCTTGTACCCCTCATCACTCATGATTCCAAAATACCCTTGGTTTAGTAGAACCAATGTTTAGTTAAATAGTTTTATGATAACTGTTATGTATTGTTCTCTTCCTTACTTCCCTCTTTCCCCTCCCTCCTTCTTTCCTTTTCCTCTTCCCTTCTTTCCTTCCTCCCTTGGTTTTTTCCTCATCTCATATCACCCAGGGTGGGCTTGAACTCCTTATGTAGCTGAGTTGACTGATTCTCCTCTGTCCACCTCCCAAGTACTATGATTATATGCATGTACCACTAAGCTTGGTTTATATAATGCTAATGATCAAATCCAGAGCTTCATGCCTGCTAAGCAAACACTCACCGACTGAGCTACACCCCAGTGTAGGGCCCTGGAACTCCAAAGTTGGGTAACTACAGGCCAGCTTGCCTGACCTTGACCAGATGTCCTCCCTATGCTGATTCTCTGCGGTCTCCACCCTCCTGAATACTTTAGGGAAGTTCCTTGTTTGTGTATCCTGCATGTGGTGTAAACAGCTTAGATGCAAAAATGTACAATATTCAGTAGCAAACTTCTGCCCTCCAGGATTCCTCCATTGTGCTGTAAGCCTGTATTGAAGGTTCCCTCCCTTCTTCAATAAACGGCATTCGTCATCCCCTGGCATGAATGACCCGCTGTCTTTTGTCTCTGTTTTTCGATCCACAGCCCCTCGCTCGGACATGGTAAACGGGTGGTGGTAGTGCGGGTGCTACCACAACAATGGAGGTTCTACCGAGATCCGAGAAAGAAGGGAAGAGCTGATGGACACCCGGGTAAGTCTGGCGCCAGCAATTTAAAGAAAAAAGAGAAGGGTGAATTGAAATGGGTGCAGGTAGCTCACAGTTAATTGGACTGCTGAAGCAGGAAGGCACCAAAGTTAAGAAAGAGCAGGACGGCTAAAGATTTAAAATAAGAAGGAAATCTTCCCAATAGAGAAGAGGGAAGGAAAGGAAATTTCCTGTTAGAAAAGGGAGAAAATTTTAATCAAGTAAAAAGGATTTTTCCGGTAAAAAGGGGGAAAATTTTTGAAACTAGGCCTAAAGATTTTGGGGCCCTATAGAGGAAGGATGAAGGAAAGAGAGAAGCCTCTTGCCAGTCCACGATGGAGGAAGAAAGGGCTCTTTCTGATGAAGTTTTAGGATAGCTAGAGCTCTGAGCACTTTCTGCCTGCCAGCGTGGATTGGCAGCGTCTGAATTAAAGGGAGTGGGCAGGTAGGCCTCACTGCTGCTGGCTGAACAAGCAAACAAGTCCAGAGGTTCAAGTTTTGTTGTCTGTTTGCTTGACTTTGGTTTAAATGTTTTTTACTTTTCCCTCAGAGTGGGAATAATTCAATATTTAGGATCCCTTCGTGGGAAATGTTTTTCTGTTTTTTCCCTTATGGTGGGAAAAACTCATTATTAGATAGTTCCTTCATGGGAGTAAGAGGCAGTTTAAATAAAAGTGCATGTACATGTGATAAACCAAGGCGCTTGTGATGGCGTGAGAGATGACTCAGAGAAACAGGCAGACAGATAAGCACCGTGGGAGGTGGAGCGCGGCCACAGTGGGCACTGGCACTAGAGCCCAAGCACCTGGCGGAGCCAAAGCTGAAACCTGCACCAAGTGAGCAGAGGCCTGGAGAGGGTCAGGCGCTAAAAGTTTAAATGGGCCCAACACATTCTGGTGAAAAAAAGGTTTCAGTCAGGACATGGAATGCTAAGTCAATGCTGTTTGAATTTCCAGGGATATTAGTCATTCATTACATAAAGAATGTCATGTTCCTTTGACTTAATAAATGTTCGGATGAATGGTTGACTCTTATGATAGATAAACTAAAGGAACAGGATTCATAATTTTGATCTATATATTAGGTATGCTCTTGTCTGTTGGTCATTTCTGAAAATTTGGCTCTGCTCTTTAAGTTGCTTTCTAGAAATTCTTGGTTTAACGCTATAGAAAGATAACACCTGAAATGGATTGGGTTGTTAGCTTATTAAATAATGTTGCTAAGATAAGCCCATAAAAAAAATCTCTTACTAATAAAGAGGTTACAAAATTATTTCTCCAATAAATAAAATACAGGTAAATTGTTTGGTCCACATTGTTAATAATTGGCTTTTTGCATTAATGTGTTACTTGGAATCTATAAAGGATCCTCTTTTTTTTTTAAGATTTTATAAATACTCAAGAGTATTGCCTAAAGTTACCTCTTCAAATCTTATAGAGATTGTATTTAATGCTTTTATAATTGGCATATGTAAAAAGGACCATAGAAATAGAAGCTGATGATAGAATTGCTCAATTATTATTTGCTTTACATTTAAATGCAAAATGGTGCCTATATGTAGAACTGGAGGCTTTGGAAGTTCAGGAGAAAAGGTGTTTTGTCAAACAGTTTTCAATGATAAACAGCCTAAATTTAAAATAAAATTATATGGGATTGAGATTAAAAGATTATTGGATTCTGGTGCTGGATATATCTAAAATTTCACAAGAATCCTGAGATCCCAACAGGCCTCTACAAGAAGTCGGGAAAATGGAGGCTATTACAGGATCTTAGAGCTCTAAATAAAACCATGCTTCTCATAGGAGCAACACACCCTGGTTTGCCTACACCTGTGGTAATTCCTAAACATTGGCATTTAATTGTGATTGACTTACATGGATAATTTATTGGCTGCTAAAGATAAAAAACTTGTTTTTGATGTTTTTTCTAAATTACAAGAGGTTCTTAGCCTGGCTAATTTACAGATAGCCCCAGAAAAGGTATAGGTGTCTTTTGCCTATCATTATTTAGGTCATGAATATTTTGTTTTACTCATTCACCTACTGGAGTGTTTTGGCAAACAGGTCCTGTTCTATGGATACATTCCCCAGATTCTCCAGTGAAAATCATTACTCTTTATCCTCAGATTATATTTAAGGGAATCAAGATCAGTGTTCAAACTTTTGGTAAGGAGCCAGATACTGCGGTGGCCCGGTACACCCAGTCTCAAATAGCATGGTTGCAAGCTAATGATAATGATTGGACCATACTGACATGCTCCATGCAGGGTCAGTTTGATACTCAATACCCCTCCAATAATGTGTGTCAATTTTTAAAATTGCATCCTGTTATATTTCCCAAGATAGTACAGATGACTCCTATTCCTCAGGCCCATGTAGTATTTACTGATGGCACATCACGTGGTTTTGCTGTGGCAGTTTCTGGTAACATAGTAAAAAGAATGAAAGACCAAGACATTTCCACCCAGATGGCAGAGGTACAGACATTGTTATTTGTTTTACAGATATTTTCTGATGAGTATGTAAATCATGTCCTCTTTATGTTAATTTGGGAGTTAATCCCTGAGGACTTCTACCTAATTATGTGTGGCAGATGGACGTCACACATGTACCTTCCTTTGGAAAATTACAATATGTCCATGTGTCTATTGATACATATTCCTCTTTAATTTTTGCCTCTGCTCATTCAGGAAAAAAGGTTAAAGATATAAAGAGTCATTGTCTTCATGCCTTTGCTTATATGGGAGTGCCTAAATGAATAAAGACTGATAATGGTCCTGCCTACAGCAGTACAGGATTTTCAATATTCTGGCAAGATTTTTCTATTGCTAATAAGACTGGTATTTGTTATAACCCTCAAGGACAGGCTATAGTAGAACGCTGCCACCATACCTTAAAAACACGTATTGCTAAAGTAAAAAGGGGGGAGCTAGGGGCTCATCTCTTCTCCCCACATTCTATTCTTTCCCTTGTTTTATACATTTTAAATTTTTTATCCGTGGATTCTGCTGGAGTATCCGCTGAAGATAAGCACTGGAGGGCTCCTGTTGCAAATCACCCTCTGGTGCGATGGAAGGATCTTTCTACTGGCACTTGGAAGGGACCCGATTGGGTGTTGGTGTGGGCCCAGGGTTTGGTTTGTGTCTTTCCTCAGGACAATGAGGTTTCTCTTTGGGTTCCTGAGCACTGTATGCGCCCTGTGGCTGCTGCTGAATCCCAGCATGGCAGAGACCTATTGTGCCTGCGTGAAATACTCTCCCCTTCTGATGCCAATGGGGATTGAGAGCCCAATACGGCCAACTTTGGCAAGCATTAACATAAGCCTAGAAACTGTAGCCATGCAGTTGGATTCTTCAGAAGGTAATGTATGGTAACTGCTCTTTCAAGTATGTTTGAGAAGGTGTCACCAGACACCTTGGAAATTAAGGATAACCCTGAAGGTCACTGACTTTCATTTGTTAACAGTAGCATACCAGCTAAGCCTTTTCATTTTTTGTAACCCTCTTCAAGCTGGTATAGTACCTAATTTTCAGGAGTGGCTCTGTGCAACATTTATTGGCCTCCTGAAATTCATCTAGCCTCTTTTGAAGATACCTTAAAATCTGTGAGCCTGAATGTAGCCATTATGAGACCATTAGTTCTGCTCATTGTCTTCTGTCTTTTTTTTTTCTTTATGGTTCTTAGTTGTTCTTTTACAGATCTGCCAGCTTAAGTCGTGCAGGGATCGTTGGTGGTTCGTGTTCCTGGAGCTGTGTCCATGCCAGTGGACTGTGGCAGTTAGACACCAATGATGCTCAGACGCTCCAGAAGAGAATTTGACACCGCTGTTGCTGTTATAGCAGTGGCAGCCACTGCTGCTACTGTTTCTGGGATTGCCATTTCACTACAGCTAGCACAATGGAGACCCTGGCAGGAAAGTAGCTACCATAGTTAAGTACTCTTTCATTCTATTGGGCATGATAAATTTAATTCAGTAGTTATATACATTTCAATTGGCTTTGAATGTTATAAATTCAATAAACTCAAGTTCCATTTGCTTTTGGGATACCATCTTACAAGGACTCCAATTTGCAGTAAGGCTCTTTAAAGAAGGGAATGGCTCAATTGCCTCTAGCCTACTGGCTATGGGTGGGTTAGGACTTCTGTTGGTCTTTTCTGTGTTGCACAGATTGCAAGCCCAGTGCCACTTTGAGATCTTTGGCAGCAGTTAACCCTACAGCTCATGTGGCTGAGCCTGTATGATAATGAGTATTCAGAGATGAGTAATGCTTGCGGGGCGGTTGTCAACCTAAGACAGAGCGCTTGTGTGGCCTGGACAAGTGTCTCCATGATGGGTAAGGCAACCTGCTGATGTCCCACGCAACCTAAGTCAGAAGCTCATTTTTTAGTAAAAAGGGGGAACCTGTAGGGCCCTGGAACTCCCAAGTTGGGTAACTATGGCCCTGCTTGCCTGACCTTGACCAGAAGTCCTCCCTACGCTGATTCCCTGCTGGTCTCCACCCTCCTGAATGTTTTTTTGTGTTTGTGTTTCCTGCATTTGGCGTAAACCATTTAGATGCAAGAATGTAGAACATTCAGTAGCGAACTTCTGCCCTCTGGGGCTCCTCCATTTTGCTGTAAGCCTGTATTTAAGGTTCCCTACCTTCTTCAATAAATGGCATTCAGCATCACCTGGCAGGAATGACCCGCTGTCTTTTGTCTCTGTTTTTTGATCCACAGCCCCTTGCTTGGACATGGTAAATGGGTGGTGGTAGCGTGGGCGCTACCGCAACACCCCAGTCCCAGTGTTTATAATTGTGTGTGTGTGTGTGTGTGTGTGTGTGTGTGTGTGTGTGTGTGTGTGGTATGTGTTTGTGTCATTCACCTGAGCATGTGGGCAAGAGGCCAGAATAGGATACTTGCTTCCTGTTTTATCAGTTTCTACATTGTTCCCTTGAAATGGTCTCCAATTGAAGTTGGCACTCACTGGTGACCAGCAAGCTCCAGCAATCCTCTTGTCTCTGTCTCCCACCACATTGGGATTGCAGGTGCTTGGGACCATTCCCAGCTATTTATTTAAGTGGATTTTGGGACACAAATGCAGATCCTCAGGTTTATATAGCAAGTATTCTTATCCACTGAACTATCTCTCCAGTCTTGTGCTTATAATTTTTAACTTTAGCTCAGTGAGTTGTTAATTCTTCTATATTCACTTTGTTTATTTCAATCACGAGTCTAGAACATGACACTTGCTAGGGAACTGTGGATCTCAAACACCACATTTGTAAATGTCAGCTTAAGGTGGAGTCTATGTACATACACACTCGGAGACTTGAAGATCAAATGTGGAAAGGCTCAACTCTTGTATGCCCCAAGTCCCACCTGTGTTAATAATGGTCCTTTCAGCTCACTGTGAAACAGCACTTACATTTCTAAGCTACTCCTGGGAATCATTCTCTGAAATTCATAGCCAAGTTCTGCAATAAATATTGTCTGTGTTTGTTTTTAGAATTCATGTTATTTAGAAATAAATTCATCTTACTCCTCAGAAATGTATCTGGTATAGGTCTGTTTTATTTAATCCTTAGCCACATAATCATTTTAAATTGGAGGCAGAGATTGGAAATGGAGCCTTAGACTGCAACACATTAGGAGCTAGGCACCCAAAAAAATTTACTATACTGCTTCCTCCACTGTTAG
Source organism: Onychomys torridus (assembly GCF_903995425.1). Taxonomy (NCBI): domain Eukaryota; kingdom Metazoa; phylum Chordata; class Mammalia; order Rodentia; family Cricetidae; genus Onychomys; species Onychomys torridus. The sequence goes on along the minus strand of NC_050448.1, from coordinate 2,081,120 downwards.
GACGGAAAGGAAACCAGAGGGAAGGAACCCTCTACAGAAGAGTTACAGTGGCCTTCAGTTGACTTGGCTGGATGTGTGCAATGCTTTTATTCCTGCTCCTGAGAAGGGAGTTTACATCAGGCCGACCATCACTCTCTGGGTTGTCTTCATGTGTCAGGAATGCAAAAGCAGCCAGTGCATATCAAAGAAGACCAACTAAGCGTCCATGTTTGCCTTTACCTATGGAAAAGAAAGCAGATTTGCCGAGATACACACATTGTTCTCCAACGTCCCCCTAACTCCTCCTCCATAGGGCCTTGTATAGCTCACCAGCCATACAATATTTTCATGGGGTAGGGGATCTAAACTCTGGTCCTTTTGCTTGTCAAGCAAAAGCATTAAAAATTGAGCCATAGTTTCAGGCAGACAACACTTTTTTAACTCATTGTTTTCTTACTATTGAGTTTTGCAAGATTCTCTGAACCATGAACATGAACATTTCTCCTTTATCCAGCATTCTTTCCTTTCTTCCAGCACACCCTGTAGGTCCCAGGTGGAGGGGTGACCATCTTTTTCTAGATTTGTGCTTTTTTTCACAGTCAGTTAATCTTTCCAAGATTATTTCAGTTTCTGATTTTGTTGCTAGAGACACTATTGGATTTTGCATATTGATTTTTACATCCTACAATCTTCTCAAACTCATTTATAATTGCTTGTACCTCTTATGCAGCTTCTGTCTTATTTCCTATATAGACCTCTTAATAAAGACAGATACTGGTTAACCTTACTTGTCAGATGCCTTTGTTTTCTACCTAGCTTCAGGTAACTTTCTCACATGCTTGGGGGAGTGCATTCTCAGCTGAGCTGCCCTCTGAAGACCATTAGAGCTGCAGCTTTCTGCTTTCTTCTCATTTGCCCTAGATGCTCCAATTATTATTAAAAAATATTTTTACAAGGTATTCTGTGTGTGGACTGGATGGAGAAGGAGTGAGCATGTGCATGCCACAGTGAGCGTGTTGGGGGTAGAGGACAGCTCCTTGGGGTTAGCTCTCCTTTCCCCAAGTGGGAGAACAGACTTGGGTCATCAGCCTTAGCAGAAGTGCCTGTACCAGTTATTATTACTTTATCTTATCTAGAGTTAGAATTCTGTGTAGAGTATTTAAAATATTATTCTTGGGAGAAATTGGCAATATAATAGACCACATAAATCTGAAGGATTTCTGACCGGCTCCTTGGGACCTGATGTTTAGTTAAGTCCTGGCCACAACAGGAGAAATGTCACCCCTGTTAACCATGAAAGGCAGTGTCACATAGGCATCCTGAGGACAGAGGGAGACTGGGAAGTTATTGTCCTTGGCTTCTAGGTCCTCCATGTCTAGCTAAGAGGCTTTAATGTCCTTGTTGCTGTTACAAAGTATCTGACGAGAGGTGAGAGCCTAGGGTTATAGTCAAAGAGGCAACTGCCCCTGGGTCCCAACGCTGGACACAGGCCATCCTGGGAGGACCTGAACAACTTGGTCCCAGTTTCCTGCCAATTGGCAGGCCCTGCGGGAAGGCTCCCCTTTTCCAAGACTGCAGGCAGACACTGCAGTCTCCACACCCTGCCCCCACACCCATCTGCGGGAGACCCCAGCCACTTCCTGAGAATCAGAGACCAGCCCCCAGCTTCCATCCTGCCCTGGAACTCCCATCTGGACCAGAGACCAGAGGAACTCCCATCTGGACAAGAGGAGCTCCCATCTGGACAAAATAAGGAGACCCCAGGCACTTCCCGAGACTCAGAGTCCAGCCCCACAGCTCCTATCATGCCAGCCTTCTCATCTGGACCAGCACTCCCATCTGGCCCAGAGCTTCCATCTGGACCAGAGAGAGGCTCCCTAAATCTGTCAGCTCTCTCTGGACCAAGTACACTGATAAGACCAAGAATGAACCCAAGAGGAGATGGGCAGATGTCAAGGCAGAAGTACATACAACAAAATAAAGAGCAATACAGCATTACCAGAAACTAGCCCTTCAACAACAGCTAGACCTGAACATCATGGAATGGAAGAAGAAGAAGAAAACAACCTTATAAGTAACATCATGAAGAGGCTAGAGCCTCATACAGAAGAAATCAAAAATAAAGTAGAGGAACAGACAAACAAAAAATGGGACGAATGCTATAAGAAACTAAAGGAAAGGACAATTAAAGCAGAAGAAAACAACAAGTCCTTGAAAGCAAATTATGAAAAAACAAGGGAGACAGTCCAAGACCTGAAGAGGGAAATAGAAAAAATGAAGAAGATACTAGAAGAAGGAATGCTGGAAATAGAAAATCTGAGTAAACAAACAGAAATTTCAGAGGCAGGTATAACCAACAGAATGCAAGAGATGGAAGAGAGGATCTCTGGTGTTGAAGATACAGAGGAAGAAATAGATTCATCAGTCAAAGAAAACACTAAAACCAACAAAGTCATGACCCACAATGTCCAAGAAATTTGGGACACCATGAAAAGACCAAACCTACAAATAATATGGATAGAGGAAGGAGAAGAATACCAACTCAAAGGCAGAGAAAATATATTTAACAAGATCATAGAAGAAAACTTTCCCAACTTCTAGAAGGAAATGCCTATGAAGATATAAGAAGCCTATAGAACACCAAACAGACTAGACGCCCCCCCCCCAAAAAAAAAAGTCCCCTTGCCACATAATAATTAAACAACTAAACATACAGAATAAAGAAAGAATATTAAGGGCAGCAAAGGAAAAAGGCCAAGTGACTTATAAAGGCAAACCCATCAGAATAACACCCAATTTCTCGATGGAGATTTTGAAAGCCAGAAGGATATGGCCAGATATAATGCAGACACTAAGAGACCATGGATGCCAGCCTAGACTAATATACCCAGCAAAACTTTCAGTCATCATAGATGGAGTGAACAAGACCTTCCAAGAGAAAACCAGATTTAAACAATACTTATCCACAAACCCAGCCCTACAGAAAGCACTAGAAGGAAAATTCCAACCTAAGGAAGGCAGATACACCCATGAAAACACAGGCAATAGATAACACCACAGCAGTAAACCCCAAAGAAGAGAAGTACACACACACTACCACCAAAATAAATAAATAAATAAATAAATAAATAAATAAATAAATAAATAAATAAATAAAAATAACCAACAGTAACGAACAATCATTGCTCATTAATATCCCTTAATATCAATGGACTTAATTCACCTATAAAAAGACACAGAATAACAGAATGGATATGAAAACAGGACCCATCTTTCTGCTGCATACCAGAAACACACCTCAAATTCAAATACAGACACCTCCTAAGAATAAAAGGGTGGGAAAAGACTTTCCAATCAAATGGTCTTAAGAAGCAAGCTGGTGTAGCCATCCTAATATCCAGCAAAATAGACTTCAAACTAAAATCAATCAAAAGAGTTGATGAAGGACATTACATACTCATCGCAGGAAAGATCCACCAAGATGAAGTCTCAATTCTGAACATTTATGCCCCAAACACAAGGGCACCCACATATGTAAAGAAACATTACTAATGCTTAAATCACTTATAAAACCCCACACATTAATAGTGGGAGACTTCAACACCCCACTTTCACCTCTGGAAAAATCAGCCAAATTGAAACTTAACAGAGACATAATGGACTTAACTGATGTTATGGGTCAAATGGACTTAATCGATATCTATAGAACATTCCACCCAAACAAAAAAGAATATACCTTCTTCTCAGCACCCCATGGAACCTTCTCTAAAATCGACCACATACTTGGCCACAAAGCAAATCTCAACAGATACAAAACAATTGGAATAACCTCCTGTGTTCTATCAGACCACTATAGTTTAAAGTTAGATTTCAACAACAAAAAAACTACAGAAATCCTTCAATCTTATGGAAACTGAATAATGCTTAACTGAATCACCAATGGGTTAAGGAAGAAATTAAGAAAGAAATTAAAGACTTCCTAGAGATCAATGAAAATGAATACATCACATACCCAAACTTATGGGATACTATGAAAGCAGTGCTAAGAGGGAAATGCATAGCACTGAATGCCCACATAAAGAAGCTGGAGAAATCTCACACTAGTGACTTGACAGCACACCTGAAAGCCCTTGAACAGGAAGAAGCAAAGTCTCCCAGGAGGAACAGACACCAGGAAATTATCAAATTGAGAGCTGAAATCAATAAAATCAAAATAAAGAGAACAATACAAAGGATTAATGAAACAAAGAGTTGGTGCTTTGAGAAGATCAACAAGATAGACAAGCCCTTATTCAAACTAACCAAAAGACAGAGAGAGAGAGCATACAAATTAACAAAATCAGAAATGAAAAGGGGGACATAACAACAGACAATGAGGAAATCCAGAGAATCATCAGGTCATACTTCAAAAACCTCTACTCCACAAAACTGGAAAATCTACAAGAAATGGATAATTTTCTGGATAGGTACCACATACCTAAGTTAAATCAAGACCAGATAAACCATTTAAATGGTCCAATAACCCCTAAGGAAATAGAATCAGTCATTAAAAGTCTCCCAACCAAAAAAACCCTGGACCAGATGGTTTCACTGCAGAATTCTACCAGATCTTCAAAGAAGACTTAATACCAATACTCTCTAAGTTGTTCCACACAATGGAAGCAGAAGGTATATTACCAAACTCCTTCTATGAGGCTACAATTACCCTGATTCCTAAACCAAAGATGCAACAAAGAAAGAGAACTACAGACCGATCTCCCTCATGAACATTGATGCAAAAATACTCAATAAAATTCTGGTAAACAGACTCCAAGAACGCATCAAGACAATTATCCACCATGATCAAGTAGGCTTCATCCCAGGGATGCAAGGGTGGTTCAACCTATGAAAGTCTGTCAATGTAATACATCATATAAACAAACTCAAAGAAAAAAAACACATGATCATCTCACTAGATGCAGAAAAGGCATTTGACAAAATCCAACACCCCTTCATGATAAAGGTCTTGGAGCGATCAGGAATACAGGGAACATACCTAAATATAATAAAGGCAATCTACAGCAAGTCAACAGCCAACATCAAATTAAATGGAGAGAAACTCAAAGCAATACCACTAAACTCAGGAACAAGGCAAGGCTGTCCCCTCTCCTCATACTTATTCAATATAGTGCTTGAAGTTCTAGCCAGAGCTATAAGACAACACAAAGAGATTAAGGGGATACAAATTGGAAAGGAAGAAGTCAAGCTTTCCCTATTTGCAGATGACATGATAGTATACATGAGTGACCCCAAAATTCAACCAAGGAACTGATACAGCTAATAAAACCCTTCAGCCACATAGCAGGATACAAGAACAACTCAAAAAAATCAGTAGCCCTCCTATATACAATAGACAAATAGGCTGAGAAGGAAATCAGAGATACATCACCCTTTACAATAGCCACAAATGATATAAAATACCTTGGGGTTACTCTAACTAAGGATGTGAAGGACCTATATGACAAGAACTTTAAGTCCCTGAAAAAAGAAATTGAAGAAGATGTCAGAAAATGGAAAGATCTCCCATGCTCATGGATAGGCAGGATTAACATAGTAAAAATGGCAATCTTACCAAAAGCAATCTACAGATTCAATGCAATCGCCATCAAATTACCAACACAATTCTTCACAGACCTGGAAAGAATAATACTCAACTTCATATGGAAAAACAAAACACCCAGGATAGCCAAAAGAATCCTGTACAATAAAACAACCTCTGGAGGCATCATGATCCCCGACCTCAAGCTCTACTAGAGAGCTACTGTAATAAAAACAGCTTGGTAGTGGCATAAAAACTGATATGTGGACCAATGGAATCGAATTGAAGACCCTGACATTAACCCACACACCTATGAATATATAATTTTTGACAAAGAAGCCAAAACTGTACAATGGAAAAAAGAAAGCATCTTCAACATATGGTGCTGGCATAACTGGATGTCAATGTGTAGAAGGCTACAAATAGATCCATATCTGTGAGTGTGCACAAAACTTAAGTCCAAGTGGATCAAAGACCTCAACATAAATCCAGTTACTCTGAACCTGATAGAAGAGAAAGTAGGAAGTAGTCTTGAACACATTGGCATTGGAGATAACTTTCTAATTATAACACCAGTAGCACAGACACTGAGAGAAACAATCAATCAATGGGACCTGCTGAACCTGAGAAGCTTTTGTAGAGCAAAGGACATGGTCAACAAGACAAAGCGACAGCCTACAGAATGGGAAAATGTCTTCACCAACCTCACATCTTACAGAGGGCTGATATCCAGAATATTTAAAGAACTCAAAAATTAGACATCAAAATGCCCAACAATCCAATTAAGAAATGGGCTATAGAACTAAACAGAATTCTCCACAGAGGAAGTTCAAATGGCTGAAAGACATTTAAGGAATTGCTCAACATCCCTAATTATCTGGGAAATGCAAATCAAAACTGAGATACCACCTTACACCTGTCAGAATGGCTAAGATCAATAGCACAGAAAACAGCTTATGCTGGAGAGGATGTGGAGCAAGGGGAATGCAAGCTTGTATAGCCACTTTGGAAATCAATATGGCACTTCCTTAGAAAAGTGGGAATCCATCTCCCCCAAGACCCAGCTATAGCACTCTTGGGCATATACCCAAGGAATGCTCAATCGTACCACAAGGGCATTTGCTCAGCTATGTTCATATCAGCATTGTTTGTAATAGCCAGAACCTGGAAACAACCTAGATGCCCTTCAACTGAAGAGTGGATAAAGAAAATATGGTACATATACACAATGGAGTACTACTCAGTAGAGAAAAACAATGACATCATGAGGTTTGCAGGCAAATGGATTGATCTAGAAAAAATCATCCTGAGTGAGGTAACCCAGACTCAGAAGGACAAACATGTTATGTACTCACTCATAGGAGGATACTAGATGTAAAACAAAGATGACTAGACTGCTACACAACTCCTGGGAGGGTACATAGAAAATGGGACCCTAGGAAAGACTCAGGGATCACCCAGTGACAGAGAAATGGATGAGATTATACATGAACAATCTCGGCCACAGTGGGAGTAATGAAGGGCTAGATTTGAGGGAAAGAAATCTTAGGGGAGCAGGAGATCCCAGCTGGATCAAGAACAGAAAGGGAGAACAAGGAATAACATACCATGATAAATGAAGACCACATGAGAACAGGAATAGGCAGAGTGCTGGAGAGGTCCCCAGAAATCCACAATGATATATCCTCTGTAGACTGCTGTTAGTGGTTGAGGGAGGGCCTGATCTGACCTAGTCTAGTGATCAAATGACTAAACACCCTAACAGTCGTCTTGGAACTCTCATCCAATAACTGATGGAAGTGGATGCAGAGATCCTCAGCCAGGCCCCAGGTGGAGCTCCAGGTGTCCAACTGTCAAGAAGGACGTGAGACTGCAAGAGCTTGAATTGTTGAATCCAAGATTGCAAAAATTACAGGGACAAATAGCTAATTGAATGGAAGCACATGAATTATGAAGCAACGGCTGTCGAGTCCCCAGCTGGATCAGGCCCTCTGGATAAGTGAGACAATTGAATAGCTTGATCTGTTTGGGAAGTACCCAGGCTGTGAGACCAGGACCTGTCCTTGGTGTCTGAGCTGGCTGTTTGGAACCTTGGGCTTACACAGGGACACTTTGCTCAGCCTGGAAGGAGGGGACTGTACCTGCCTGTAGTGAAATCATGAGGTTTAAATGAGTCCCCAGTGGTGTGTTGGTCCTGGAGGACATGGGAATGGAGGGGAGGCATTGGGGGAAAGGTGGGGATGGGGGCGGGAGGGGGGAGGACAGGGGAACCCATGGCTGATGTTTAAAATTAAAACACATAATAATAAATAAAATAAAATAAAATAAAATACATTTATCACAGAAAAAATAAGTATCTGACAAGAAGAAACTTGAGGGAAAAAGGTTGATTTTTGGCTTGCAGTTTGAGGATAGAGTCCATTATGTTGGACAGACTTAGAGGCAGGAGCCTGGGCTACGGACCACAAGGTGTCAACAGTTGGTGAATGTTAATGCTCAGCTCCTTCTTCTTGTTCTCCTTTTATTAACTTCCTAAGGGCCCTAGCCTATTAAATGGAGCTTCCTGAATTCAGGGTGGGTTTTTCTTCCTCAGGAAATAACCTCAAATACATATCCTGAAGTGTGTCTCCTAGGCAATTCTAAATCCAGTCAAGTTGATATTGAAAACGTCCTGGTTAGCTTTTATTGTTTTCTTAACACAGCCTACAGTCATGACAGGAAACCCTTCACTGGGGAACTACCTAGATCAGCCTGGTCTATGGTTATAATCTGTCTGGCGTGTCTTAATTGATGTAGGAGGGCCCAGCTCGCTGTGGACAGTACCATTTTCTGGTTCTGAGCTGTATGAGAAAACAAGTGTGAGCCTGAAAGAGAGTGAGGCACAGAGCACAGAGAGCAGGCCAACAAGCAAGCAGCATTCCTTCATGGTTGTTGCTTTCTAGCCCTTGCTTGATTTCCTGCCCCTGCTTCTCTCAAGGATGGATGGTAACTTGTAAGAGTAAGTTAAATAAACCCTTTTCTTCCCTGAATTACTTTTGTCAAGAGTGTTTTAGCACAGCAACAGAATGGCACTAGAACAAGGATTAGCTCTGGTATTGAGAAGGGGGTAGAAACAGATTTGTGCAGGAGATGGGAGAACTATAGCTTCTGGAAAATACTTCTAGAAAGGACTGTGCAAGATAGAAATGACTGCTTGCCTCAATTTTTAAAGAACATCATGCATTAGTAACTCCATAATAGAAACAATCATTCCATAAACAAGTATTTTTATGCTCATTTGTGTGTTTGTATGCACGCATGTAATTTGAAGGCCAGAGGATAGCTTCAAGTGTTGTCTTCAGGAACATCATCTTCTGTCTTTGAAATAAGCCTCTCATTGGCCTGAACTTACCAATCCAGCTAGACAGAATTGAGCCACAAGAATCCTCCTGTCTCCATCTCCTCAGTGCTGAGATTACAGTCACCACTAAGCCTGTCATTTTTACATGCATTCCATGGATTCAACTCAGTTCCTTGTGTTGCAAGGGAAGCACTTTCCTGATGAAACCACCTTTCCAAGCTCTGGGAGAATTTACTGACGTTACTTCTGAGACTCCTTACTGCAGAGTCGTTCTGTATGGCCACTTATTTTCTCTAATAAAACTCAGATTGACATAAAACAAAAATCCAAAGACTTTAATCCTAATGACTGCTGCCACCCTGTAGACTTGTATGCCTAAATCTGTGTTAGAATTCATTTGCAATAAAATAAAGAGGGGTAATGTTTTGTTCCTCTCCAAGTTTCTAAAATTACATTTTCACCCCAATTATAATTTATATCAACCATTTTATAAGAATACTGAAAAAAGTGGCAGTTTATGAAATTCTTTAATACCTCATATAGCTCTTGAGCTCAGTGTAATTAAATGAATAAATGATAATTTTATAAGTCTTCTGGTATTAGTCAAAGCTTGGCTCAAGTTGAAACTCTTAGTACAATAAATTTGTACTTTCAGTATTATGTATTTCTCTAGTTAGTGGTTTGTGTCAAAAAGATGAGAAAACATAGGAAATAACTTACTCATCTAAAATAACGTTCATCAATTTATGCAGAGATTAGATCTATTTCATTTAGATTTTGTGAGAGCCCAGATGAGTATATTTGTATTATTAAAAGACAAAGGCAGAGTCTAGTATGTGGCTCAGTTGGTAGAGCACTTGCTGAGCATGCAGGAGGCCTGGGGTTCCATCCCCAGTACTCCCTAAATTGGGCATAGTGATGCCTGACTGCAGTCCCACATTGGAGAGGTGGAGGAAGGAGGGTCAGAAGGTCTTCCTTGGCTGTGTAGTGAGCTTTAGGCCAGCTTGGACTACATGAAGAGCCAACTCACATCAAAAACAAACAAACAAACAAACAAAAAACCAAAAGGAGTCAAAGACAGAGGAACATGATATCTATGGCTGTCCGGCTACACCAACACAGCTGTCTCCCATAGTTTACCCTGGTCACGTGGCATCTATAAGACTGTTTTGGTTTTTTTGAGAGATGTCGAAAACTGAACTCAGATAATATCCTTTACCATGAAGTCCAATTGACCTTTATCAGGCCCGCCTTCCTGAAGTCACAGTGCATGTCTGCAAACGGGGGTTAATTGTTGAGTGAAGATGGGAGTTTGCAGCTTTAGTTCAAGAATATCTTAGTTTTAAAGGTTAATTGTGAAACTTTAACTTTTCTTAGAGACTGTTCTTTGGTCAATAAGCTGATATCTACCATGTAGTTTAGTAATTAGGCTGAAAAGAAACCAGATTCACTGAAAGTCAGAAACTTCATATCTTTTGTCTGTTTTTTTTTTTTATTGTTTTGTTTTCATTTTTGAGTCATCCAGTAGATCCCAGAGAGTGGACCCTGCAAATTTCATCCAGATGCTGACTCTGGGGTTTCATGAGTTGAAACATTTTAGCCAGGTGTCGAATGTTACCCATGGTGCAACAACTGGGATCAGCACAATGTCCCCGTGCTGCCCCTCTGCAGACTAGACAGTGTGAGAGAGGTGACACAGCCCTTAGCAAAGACGGGAAGTATCTCCAACAGTTCTTTTACACAGAGGTAGAAAAAAAGCTTAGGTTAGTAACTTCCAGAGTATAGGGTCATCATTTAGAAGTTTGGATTTGGCCCTGAGGGACAATAGGACAATATGAAACAACTAATAGAACACAAGTCTATATTGTTTGGTAATGTAATAGGAAAACAGGCATAGAAGAAACCTTAACAACTATATAGATATAGGTGCTGGAGTATTATTTAAAAAACACAACATGAATTGGGAGATGGCTCAGTGTGTGGTGTGGTTGTCTTGTAAACATGAAGACCTAAATTGATTCCTAATACCCACATGAAACGTGGATGTGGTGGTATGTGTATGCAATCCCAGTTCTGGAGAGATGGAGACAGGATGGCTCTTCCTCGGATCTCAGCCTGTCTAAATTGGTGAGCTCTAGTTTTAGTGAGACTCTAACTCAGAAAATAAGGTGGCAATTGATACAGGAAAACACTTGGCTGTGATCACTGGTTCTACATGTGGACATGCTTGTGCAAGAGTGTGTGTAATTACATTATGTAATTTATATTTGCTTATTATAAGTTACTGTTATACATTTTAAGGATTGTGGGACAAGTGGATGAATCAACAAATGGAAAAAAGATTGTAGAAAAGGTACAAGGTTATTGCTAGTCTCTTTAGTTCTCAAATAGAGTTGTAAAGCACTTGTGCTGAAGCCTACTCTCATTTTATAGACAAAGAAAGCAAAGCTTTAGGAAGTTCATATAGGAAACTGCCTGAATTCTCATTGTTGGTCAGTGACAGTTTCAGCTCCAAACCTTAGTTGATATTTTTGGTATTGTCAGGGGCATGCATATGTCTGCAGAACTGATATATTAATTTGTTTATTTTTTGCTTTTTTATATATGCTAATTTTTATTTTCAAAAGTCTTACCTCCAAGCTGTGCTTAGGAGGGTGGCAGAGGCAGACAGAAGGGAGAAGAATCACTGAGACTGGGAAACAATGATGGTCTCCAGGCTGTCTTCCAAGTCATGGAAACCTACCTGGTTTGTTTGCAACTTCCAGGGAACTGGGGAGTGAGTGGCTGCAGCATGCTAGGAGAGACTGGTTGTCAGACTCTGGAGCTTGCTGCCCCAGCGAAGATGTTTGTGTGAAAACTGACAGGAGTAAGCAGATCTAGCTGACCTTCCAGCTCAAACCACAGGCTGTTGTGGAGGGATCATTGTGAAGACAAGAGGATTCAGTCTGAAGGTTATGTTCTGGGTTAGTTCCCAGAGGATGTTTGTACAACATTGTGAGGTCCAAAGACTAAGTACTTATACTCAAATGTATTTTGCCTTTGGATGAAATGAATATTGTGACATTTTCATAAGTCCTTGTTTATAAGAGTAAAAGTCATATCTCCAACTTTTGTATTGGTTTGAGGCATAGAAGGGAAATGCAGGGCAGCTGTAATGTTGGGAGTGTGAATTCAAGGCCTTCCCTCATGTCACCAGATCTGCACAGAGAAGAACAGCCTTTTGTGCTCTTAATATTACTGTCAGCTCAACATGGTTTTAAGTTATCATTGGGATGTGCCAGTTGCCGAATAGCTTAGCTGTTCAGAAGAGTGCTAATGATCCCAAGGTCAGGGTTCTCATTTCCATATAGTCAAATACACTTAGTGAGATAGACCTTCAGCTCCATGCCCACAGAGATCATCTGTAACCCACACAAACTCAGTCAGTGGAACCAGGTAAGAGGCTGGGAATGAGTCAGCACATGGCCTAACTGCTGGGTAAAAACTCAGCGGGGTCATGCTTGATATCCTGAGTATGGAGTGCTTAAAAAGAAAGCACATGCCAGGTACAGCAGCCAGTTCATAGGCCAGAAGTAATTCAAACCAGTGACTGAAAGACAGTCCGATAGGTAAAGGCCTCTATCATTCATTGGCCACGTGCCACATCTATAGAGAAGACTTCACCTACAATTTACTCATATTATAGTATCATTTATTAAACTAATGCAGAGGTTTATTTGGCTTGTTTTGAAATGCCCAGAACATACTGAGCAAGTGCTCTGCCACTGAACTAATCATCTAGTCCTCTGATAATGTAAATTTTTAAGAAGCATGTTCAAAAATCTGAAAAAATAGGGCTGGAGAGATGGCTACTGGTTAAAAAGCTAGTACTGTCTTGCTGAGAACCTGAGTTTTGTTTCTAGCACCTGAGTTCGGATCCCCAGGACCCACATAAAAGCTGGGTGTAATGGTGTGCATATGCAACCCTTGTGTTGGGTGTGGGTGGAGGGTGGGGTGGAAAGGCAGCCCAGGTAGCTCAATGAGAGACCCTGCCTCAAAACATAAGGTGGAGAGCAGTAGAAGAGGACATCTGATGTTGATCTCCAGCTTACACACACACACACACACACACACACACACACACACACACGCGCACGCGCACGCGCACGCGCACACACACGCGCACGTGCACACGCACACGCGCACACACACACGCACACGCACATGCACACGCACACACGCGCACACACACACGCACACGCACACGCACACGCACACGCACACACGCACACGCACACACGCACACACACGCACATGCGCACACGCACACGCACACACGCACACACACACACACGCACACATGCACACACGCACACGCACACATGCACGCACATGCACACACACGCACACACGCACACACGGGAAGGATTGTGGAAGGTGATCCGAATCAAATAAACTGCACTAGTAGAAGGATGGAGGCTATGTTACAGAACCATGAAGACAGCCCATATCTTTTTGCCTGGTCGTTTATTCTAAGGACAGTTTCTCTGCTGGGCTGGATTACTGTGATTTCCTCCTTCACTTCCTGGGCTGGGCAAACAGGCTGTGTCCTGGGAATATGGTATCTTCAGCACAGTCTGTACCTACCTATCAGAAGGTATTGACTCGCTCTGCCTAGATTTGTCAAAGGAAATTACATGGGGGCAGGTTCATTCAGGATGAGTCTTGGACAAAGGCCTGACTGATGGTAATTATCTCAAGCAGGAAGCAGTTTGGTCTGTGGCATGTTTGGGGCACTAATAATTTTTTTTCTTGAAAATTCTCCCATTTGATATTACTGAATACTGTCACAATTTTGAATTTCTCCCAGCAATTTCACTTTTAATTAACATTTAAAAGCCCTTGCTTCACGCATATCTACACAGCAGAATGGTCCAGAGGCAAGACTATGTTCTTGACATTTCCTCAAACAATTATTTCATCAAATGCTTGAAATACAAAAAGAGACTATGACAAGATCAAAATAGTCACGTAACATTTCAACCAAGGCTTTTATCTTGAATAGAACAAATAAAGGGGATTATTACTGTTATGATGTTTAGTTATTCCAGGTAGAATAATCCATTTTTCAAATAATAAAGAAATTAAGCAGTTTCCTGTCATGACTGATAATCAGACCCAACCAATTTCATATCTTATGGAAGAGTATTCACTCTTCTGCTTTGAGAAAATATAATAACAGAAGCAGAATCTATTGAACATTTATTGTGAAAGTAGAAATTTTAGATGAGGATTTGGAAAGAGTATTTTGGGGTTGTTTTTATACTTATAGACACTAAACAGACTGCATACATAACTGCTTCGATTGGAGGTCATATTTTGCTAGGTATGACACATAGTGTTGGACATTATGAATTCTCTGGTGTAACTCACAGCAACTTTGAAGGACAGGCCAGTTCTCCTCAGCAAAGCACTGCACTAAGGAGCAGAGGGAAACCATGGCTCTTGCTTGATTCTGGAGATTTTGTCCTCCTCTTTTCTTCTTCACTTTAGCAGATTCCAACAAAAGGAAATCTTGTACTCTTTGTAGCTGTGATGTGGAAGGCTAATGTTTGTGAATCACAATAAAACTTCCCTTCCATGCCTTTAACAAGACTGCAAAACATTTTTAAAAGCACCAATTAAGTTTTCCAAAGCAACACTAAGATGATTTGATCACTCAAAGAACATAGTCATGAAATCTGCACTTAATTTCCAATTGCCATATATACCAATGAAGAGAAATCATACATCATTTAGCACACACATGACACACAGAGCATTTTTCACCCAGTGAACCATGTATTCATGCTTTGTAAATGTACCTGTTAGAAAATATTTTACATCGCCGGGCGGTGGTGCTGCACGCCTTTATCCCAGCACTCGGGAGGCAGAGCCAGGTGGATCTCTGTGAGTTCGAGGACAGCCTGGGCTACCAAGTGAGTTCCAGAAAAGGCGCAAAGCTACACAGAAAAACCCTGTCTTGAAAAACCAAAAATAAAATAAAATAAATATTTTACTTCTGATCTTAGGGTACATTGTATAGGTATCTCTTGCGTGCGTGCATGTGTGCGTGCGTGCATGCGTGTGTGTGTGTGTGTGTGTGTGTGTGTGTGTGTGTGTGTGTCTGTCTGTCTGTGTGTATGCATATGTGTGTACATAAAGAAATGTGTTTGCGTATATGTGTAAATTATATGTGATATATGAGATCAGTGTATGCACATGTGTATGTGTGCAGGTCCATGTGCCTGTAAGTGTTCGGAGCACAAAGGATTCTGCTCTCACCTCCCACTTTATTGCTTTAAGACAGGATCTCTCACTGAACCTGGAACTGAGCTGGTTGCCAGCAAGCCCCAGGAAACCCCTGCCTCTGCTTCCCACAGTATTGGTCTTGCAGGTATGTGTGGCCAAGCTGGGCTTTCCTATGGGGCTGGGGATTCAACTCAGGTCCTCATCCTTGCACAACACACACTTTCCAGTATGGTCTTTAAACAAAATCATGTGATCACTTGCTTTTATAATTGTGTCTTTGAAAAATGAAAACTACAGTTAATTAAACTTCCTTTTATAGGTGCTGATTATAAGAAGGGGAAAATATATAAAATCACATGTCAATGAGAAGTGGTCCAAGCATGTTTTCCTCCTTGTCTACAATCTACAAAGTGAGGTCAATGTGAGGCTGCATTTATTATAGTGGTTTAGAGATGAGAGAGTTCTTCTAAATCAATCATATGTCCAGGTCATTGGGTAGATAGCAGTCAGGACAGCTTTGTAACAAATAACCTCTTGGGGCAGACTAATAACAATTAATTTATTTAATTTTGTTGTTGTTATTGTTTTGTTTTGAGGCAGGATTTCTCTGTGTAGGCCTGACCATCTGGGAACTCATTCTGTAGACCATGCACTACCACTGCCCAGTGACAATGTTATTGAGAGAGAGAGAGAGAGAGAGAGAGAGAGAGAGAGAGAGAGAGAGAGAGAGAGAATTCAGTGGTCTCATCTTTTATGTCTTCAGGATTAGGGCTTACCTTCTTTCCCCATATCTGGATAAGATGTTCCTTTATCTGGGCAGGATCCCCGTCTCAGGTTCTACCTCTGAGATTGGTGTGTCACATTCCAATTGCACGTTTTCTAATGCAATTAGAGGTTCTAAGCTCCCTACAGTTAGAGACTGAGGTCATCTTATTTCTCACCTCATTCTCAGATTCTAACAGGTGTCTGGTTTGTGATTATCATTCATTAGATGGTAATCTCAATAGAATAGAACATTATTACCAGCAAACAGAATGAAGGAGGCAGAGCTTCTAGCCAGGGGACAGAGTCCTGCTCTCACTTTGCCCTCTCACCCTCCCAGGTTTAGCATGCCCTCACTAATGGTTTCCCTATCTGCTAACCAAGAACCAGAGTAGGTGATTTTAGGTGTCACAGACCATACACATGTGACATTAGGAAGAATCATTTTGAAGAAGTGACATTTTGTTTCAGCCTAAAAAATAAACCCTTAAACTTCCAGTCTCAATACAAACCGATGACTGTGTTTACCAGCCCCACTCAGAAGCAGCTGAGCATAGTGGGGCCTTTCTGTGACCTCCAGACACTGACAAGTACATGCTGGAGGACAGAACAAGCCAGTTTTTCCACCTTCAGAACAATGTTGTATACTACCCCAGGGCCCATCCCAAAAGGTGAGGCAGAAAGGATGAACCTGCCCAGGTTGGTCCAGAGCAGACTCAAAATGCTCTCCCATCCTCAGACAGATCGATCTCATTTAAGTCAGTTTTGCTTTTAAAGTTTTTCTCTGAAAAGTCATAAATGTGTTCTTTTGTGTTAAAAGCTTGTGTCAGAATATGGTAGCTATATTCTGTTGAAGTCACTGGGGTTTGATGGCCTGGGCTGAGACGTGGCAAAGATAGGCAAGCATTTGGGGAAAACAGCTCAGTGAATATTCTAAATGGAAGTCTAGTAAGAATTCCTCAGTCAAGGAAGGAGCTTGGGCATGGATATTGTGGAGGTATCCAGGAGAACAGGAAGTTGCTATCTGGAACATTGATCTTCAGTTAGCACTTCCTCCATCTGGGGCTTCTTGTCCTTTCCTCCTTAGAACTTATCAAAGGTTGTAATTAGACACCTATTTTTGGGTTGCTTACCTAACTCTCATTAGACAAAGACCATGTATTTTCTTACCTCATTCAATTCTGCACCAAATTATTTGAGAAGTAATAAACATGCATTTCTTGTTTTGAATAAGCAATTAAATCTTAATTTTTTAAAAGTGATTTACATACAGTAAATACTGAAGGAATTGAGCTGGCAGGGCCTTGTTGGTAAGGACGGCAAGACCAGAATTATCAAGTAAAGATGGGCTGGGATAGGACAGGAAGCCTCAACTGGAGGAACTCAAAATCAGGGCCAAAGTGCTTTGTAACTTCTGGTTATTGGAGTAGTATAGGTCCTAGGGTTATGGCTGAGTGAGCTTGCTGTGGATATCGCTCTGTGCAAATAAAATTCTGATTGGCCAGTGGCCAGGCAGGAAGTATAGGCGGGACAAGAGAGAAGAGAATTCTGGGAAGTAGAAGGCTGGGGAGACACTGCCAGCCACTGCCATGAAAAGCAACATGTAAAGACACTGGTAAGCCACAAGCCATGTGGCAAAGTATAGACTAACAGAAATGGGTTAATTTAAGATAGAAGAAGCAGATAACAAGAAGCCTGCCACGGCCATACAGTTTCTAAACAATGTAAGCTTCTGTGTACTTTCTTGGTTGGGTCTGAGCGACTGTGGGACTGGAGGGTGAGAGAGATTTGTCCTGACTGGGCCAGGCAGGAAATTCTAACTACATGAGCTGTCCAGGGAACAGAATGGCATGGATGGGTCTGTGTTTTCAGAGGGCAATGCAAGACTGACCCAATGTGTTTAAATGTGTCTACCTCATTTCATTCCTTTTATTTCTCAGAAGGCTACCATAGCTCTTTTTTTTTTTTTTGAGTTAGCATCTAAATATTGTTTTTCTGAAATGTTGCCTTTTATTCTTTGCTTTCTCACAAATTCATTTAGAGCCAAGGCACGTAGAGTTAGATTGAACTCAATTATTTTTTTAATTCTTTTGCTAAATTCTTTGGTTCAGAACTGATTGTGATGTCTGAGGTGGGAATGCCAGAAATGAAGTTATCGGTTAAAGGTACTTGCTGCCTGACAATCTGAGTTTGATTTCCAGGACCCACATGATAGAAGAGAACTGACTCCTGCAAGTTCTCCTTCTACTCTCATGCACATGCACCAAGTGTGGACTTTTAGTTGATGTACTGACCCAAAAGCACATGCACATGCACAGAGTGGACTTTTAACTGGTGCACTGATCCAGAAACACAACTGGAAAGCAAAGCTACAACCTCTTCTCCCCGCTTTGTTTAGACCTCTTTTTTTTTTTTTTTAAATTTTTGATTGTTAAAATATTTAATGCATTTTAAAATAAAATACAATTATACTAAAATCTCTCGAAGGACTTCTGTCTCCACTGTAGAAAGTAAGGTTCTTCTGCTATTCCTCTGCAGATGAGAGAATCAGACCCCTTCCGCCAAGGATGCAGTGGCTCTCTAGCAATGATGCAACCCTTGAGTGTGGCTGATGCATGGTCCTGGTATGCACCATCTCTCATTCACCAACAGGTCAGTTCCAGACACATCTTCTCTCCAATAAACCATGCTGCTTCAGGCTAACCCCTGTGCAATAAAAATTGTGGCAATTCTGGTAATAGCCACCACAAATCCTGACTGCCAGACCTTCATTCTAACCTCTAAGCTACTTGTAGCAAGGACAAGTGTTTTCAGGAAAATAAGAAGACATTGTATTGGTGACTGAGACCCAACTATTCTTGTCAGAACTTCCAATCAAAGAGCTTGGAGTTGGGGTGAATTCTACCCTCTGATCACTGCACACCTAGTTTCAACTCTGTTCTAATTTTTTGTTGATGTTACTTATTTTATTTTATTATTATTATTAAGACATTTTCTATTCATTTTACAAACCAACCACAGATTCTCCTCTCCTCCCTCCTCCCGCCCCTCATCCTCCTCTCCCAACCCCCATTCCCACCTCCATTCCCACCTCCTCCAAGGCAAGGTCTCCCATAGGGAGTCAGCAGAGCCTGGTACATTCAGTTGAGGTAGGTCCAAGGCCCTGCTCCCCGAACCAAGGCTGCACAAGGTGTCCCACCATAGGCACCGGTCTCCAAAAAGCCAGCTCATGCCCCAGGGACAGATCCCCATCCCTTGCTTGGGGGCACCCCCTAACAGTTCAAGCTAAACAACTGTCTCACCAATCCAGAGGGCCTAATTCAGTCCCATGTGGGCTCCACAGCTTTTGGCCACAGTTCATGGGTTTCCACTAGTGTGTCTGGCCATCTCTGTATGTTTTCCCATCATGATCTTGAACACCCTTGCTCATAGAATCCCTCCTCTCTCTCATTGATTGGACTCCTGGAGCTCAGCCTGGCACCTGGCGGTGGATCTCTGCATCTGCTTCTATCAGTAACTAGATGAAGGCTCTCTGATGACAGTTAGGGTATTCACAAATCTGGTTACTGAAGTAGACCACTTCAGGTACCCTCTAGACTACTGCTAATAGTCTAAGGTGGGGTTCATCCTTGTGGATTCCTGGGAACTTCCCTAGCACCCTGACTTTTCCTATTCCCATGATGTCTTCATTTATCATGGTATTTCTTTCCTTGCTCTCCCACCCTGTACTGTTCCAGCTCGAACCTCCCATTTCCTTATGCTCTCATCCCCAATTCCTTGCCCTCCATTATACCTCCTTAGCTCCAGTTTGCTCATGTAGATCTCATCTATTTCTTCTTCACTGGGTGATTTACGTGTCCCTCTTAGCATCCTCCTTGTTAGCTAGCGTCTCTGAGCTGTGGGTTGCAGTCTATTTATCCTTTGCTTTACATCTAGGATCCACGTATGAGTGATATACTCAGGATGATGTTTTTCTAATTTTTAAAACAACCTGAGCCACAAAAAAGAATGCAAGGCAAAAGGGGGAGAGAAACAATGTAATCACAGTTACACCTTTCTTAATGAGGGCAGTTAGTCTTTTGTGTTTCAGAGTAAGCATCAGGAGTTGTCCTGTTTCAGAAAGCTGGCTGAGTGAATGAAGTCTGTAATTAAGCAACAGGATTTGAGGATGAACACATACTGTTCTGAGAAACCTGACCACTCCTTGCTATAAAGGTGGGCTCACAGGGGCTGACCCTTCCCTTGGGGCCTCTAAAATAGGTTAGCAAAGTGACAGTTTTTTACCCTATTGTTTTGAGGTTGAGGGAGAGAATTCTGGGGAATTCTGTGTAAACACTATGCATATCCACATCTGAGGAATTGTTATTCCTGAACACAGATCCATTTATTGTTCTTGATTGAATGCACACATAATTCATATTCTCCAGTCCCTCAGTCCCTCATTTCCGGCTGTGTGATACTAGTGTCTAAACATTTTCATGGAAATCTTGCCTCTTAATCTTTGGCCTCAGAATCTATCTGAATGAAGCTCGGGCACTCAAATTAACTGTTACCTCTCTAGGCAGCTGTGGTGCTGGAATTTGTGATTTGATTTGTGTTTTAAGCAGCCCAGTACTTCTGTGTCTTGTCATGGACACAAATCTAACAGAAACTGTCAAGAGAGATGGGCTTTGGTTTAACAAATAAGATCTGTAAACAGGACTCAGGAAACTGTGGTTTTAACTTTCTCTGTTTTGAAATGCTGTTTGCTTTGTTGTGTGAACCATATATGAGTTAACTATGCATATTGAGACTTCTTAGCTAGTACTGTGATACAATTTAGTACTTTTGTTTGGTATTGCTTTGGAATTTTCATCAACAAATAAAACAAGAGATATAATCTTTTGCTGTTGGGGTGGGGCAAGTCTTCTTTCAGCTCTAAGTTCGGAGTAGTTAGTCTTCCCTAATTAAATCTATGACAATGCATTTACTAATAAAAAGACAAAGGGGGAGGTCAGCCAAGACAGCAGTTTACCCTGGAAAGACTCAGCCATGGACTTTTTATATCAGATATATATATATAGCAAAATCGAAGTGCAGCTCCAGGGCTGTCAGTGGTGATTGCTTTGCAAGCCAGAGGACCTTTGTTTGGTCCCCAGAACACACATAAAGGCAAGCACTGGAGAGATAAGACAGGATGATGTCAACAAAGGACACTCACAGAGCATGAGCAAAGTGACAAGGCAACTTCTGTTTGTACGTAGGGTGTGCCAGAACCCAGACAAGGTTAGCAAACATACATGGCCAAGATGACCTTTGACTTTTATTTCTAATGCAGGTGGTAACTATCTCATTCCACTGGTGCAAGCTTGATTTCACAATATGACTCAATTGGCTCATTGACAAAAAAGGAAAGAAGGAAGCTCAAAGAATATAGGCCTTGGCCTGGGAAAGAAGGTGTCTCATATTAAGACTCAGAAGCTACATCAGAGAGTTTGAGACTCACTGAAAGACCCCGTTTCAAAACATAACATGGAGAGTGACTGAGGAAACACATGTGAACACTGCAAACACATGTAACATACAACATCAAAAACAAAATGTAAAAAGCACAGCTGTAAGCCAGTAGATGTTTTAGACCTAGCCAACTTGTCACTTACATGTGACTCGAACAGTTGTCACGATTTGCTTTACTGGAGTAGTTACTAGTCAAATTTTCCTCAGTCCTTGCCCAGAGGCTACCAAATAATGGGTGTGTGCCTTTCCCTCGGTCTGCAGAGAAAACACAATGAGAAGAGAGAGAAGGCAGTATGAGGTATGAAGTGGAACGTGGCAGTTGGGAAATTCCCATGCCTTTACCCTAAAAAGAAAAACCAACCAAACAAAAAAACCAAACCGATCTTGTAAAGGAAGTCCAAAAAGCATTTTTAATGGCATTCACTGTGAGTCAAGAAAAACAGGGCTAGCACTTCTTCATCTACATGGAGCTTCAGCTGTGATGTGTGAAGCCCAGAGAGAGGTCTGCTTTTTGTCAGTCAGTCAGCACCTCCGAGTCCAGTTACAGATATCTGTGTCCTTACTGCCTCAGAACTGAGCAAGTTTTTGTTCGTTGTTTTGTTCCTGGAGTATCCATGCATTTTTCACACAAAACAAGACTAGCTATGCAATGTAAAAAGACAACTCCCCAAAGACAAAATAAAACAAAAAAGCCCTTTCTTCCAGGAATAACAAAACTGCACAAAAAAATTGAAATATTTTCTAGTTTTTTCTTTTTCCAAGCAGATTTAATTTGGAAACAGGAACTAAGAAACGTTAGACCACAATGGTCTGGCTATAACTTGCCTCAGATAATGGCTTTTGTGGCCAATGAAAGTCAAGTTGGGGGAAAGGAGAGGGACAATGGAGGCCATGGGAAAGTCTCTGTCGCCTCTGGGGTTTCACAATGTATACAGGAAACATTTGAGGATGGCTCTCTGTTAACTTGGCAAATTAGCTAATCTTCTGTTTCACCATAAAATGCATTTTTAGCTCTGGTTTATGAACTATAAGCAAAGCTACTCTGTGATAGACTCAGTATCTCCCTGGCAGCAGTTGGAAGGTAATGTTGACATAGGTAATCAGGGACCCCAGCTGAGCTGACAAAGGCTTCTTAGCACCTCACTGGTACTGCTCACAGCCCACTCCCAACTCCAGCCTGCTCTGGAAAATTCACTGCAGTGTTCTTACAGTGTATCAGATTCCTGAAGGCAGGAGATGGACTAACTGTCCCGGTGCCCCAGCCAAATTCCAACTAATATTAATGCATCCCAACTATACAAATTTTCACCTTCCTATAGTGAAGAGACCTGCTTTTCATATTGGAGATTTCAAATTGGAAATTCAAAGCAGCTTCCTTTGATCACAGAGGCTCCCGAGCACCTTCAGAGCTACTCTGGCTAACATGGGTCACCTTCTAGTTCTCTTCTCTAGGCACAGCTCTCTATTCCTAAAGGCCTTTGGAGAAGGCCTAGGCCATAGCTCAGACGATAGTGTTTTCTTGTCTAGTATTCAGGATGGCCCAGGTGTGAGCCCCAGCACTGCATACTTCTTGTGTGGACACATTCCTATAATCCTAGGCCTTACAAGGTGGAGGCAGGAGCTCATGTTTATCCTTAACTACATTCAAATTTCAAGGCTAGCCTGGGTTACAGGATATACAACAATCCACCAACCAGAAGTCTTGGGGGATTTACAATCGTTTTCATGTGTATGGAACCTTTATTGCAGATTTATTGTATGAGAAGAGATTATCTAGTCTTGGGGTCCAGTGTCTTTATATCATTTGTAAAGATTTAAGGAGCCCAGAGAGATCACTCAGCTGCCTAGCCTCAGTAGATCTCCAATGTGAGTGCATGGCTAATTTCTGAACTATTCCCACAAGTTCTGTATGTTCATGGCTCTTCTGTAAGAAAAGAACCTAAGAGGGCATTTTAATTGTATCTGTGATACTCAACATTTTCACCTCTAAGATGCTGTGACAAAGTCACTAGGAGTATCATGGACCTGAGAAGGGCAGCTGTCTACACAGCTTCTTGGGCAGGGGGTAGTGAGACAGTTGGGGAACATGCATCACATTGATCTCTTTCAATAACTCCTGTGACTCAAGTGGAATTCAGTTGCTACCCCACACATTATCAAATTACCAGTTGGCTCTCCAGACACATGGGGTTAGTATGTTTTCTCATCTTAAATCACAATGGTCTTATAGTCCCTAAAATGCAAAAATTATAAAAGAAAAAATAGAAACAGAGTAAAAAAAACATTGCTTCTGATAGTAAAATAATAAAAACAAGTAAAAATTATACATGGACACACATATATATATGTATATATATATACGTATATATACATACATATATATGGAGCTGAGGATCGAACCCAGGGCCTTGCTAGGCAAGTGCTCTAACACTGAGCTAAATCTCCAACCCCAGACATAATTATTAATCCACATGTTAATAAGTACCGTAAAGGCCCTGCTCTGTGTCTGGAACACTGTGGCTCTGAGACTCCTGGTAACATAAGCCACATGGGAAATAGGACACCTTTTAAGAATCCAGAATGTAGAATAGTTTTAAAAGAGAAAATTAATCACAAGAGAAGCTTGGTTCTTAGGCTATGACCTGAGAAAAAGTTCTTTTCTGGTGCCGTTAGTATTGATTATCATCTTGACAGGCTCCAGAAATACCTAGAAGTCAAACCTCTGGGAATATCTGTGAGAGGGTTTCTAGAGTAGGTTGTCTAAGATAGAAAGACCCAACCTGTTGAATGTGGGTGGCACCATCTCACAGGTAGAAGGAGAAAATCCGATGAACATTGACATCTATTGTGGACTGAGTGTGAACAACTGCCTCTTGCTCTCACCACCATGCTTTCCTGCCACAGCTGACTGAGTCCTTGGATTGTGCAGAATAAACTTCCCTTCTGTAAGCTGCTTTTGCTGGTATTTGATCACAGCATCAAGAAAAGTGACTCAAACATTGTCTCAGTAGACATCAAGATGGAGTGATGGACGCACAGAGCGTTAATGCCACACGGACAGATACTGGGGCAGGAGTTACCAGGGCAGGGGAAGGAGAAGAGAGGTGCATTCCAGTGCAGGATGCACTGTCTAAAAACAAGTGGAGAATGATGACTTGGGTGAAAGGACCAAGCAGACACCATAACAGGCTGCTCAGTCTTCTCTCGGAGATCAGGCCTCAATTTCAGTTTCCTGAGACTTGAGCAAGCAGTTTCTGGGAGGGCCATGAACAAAAGACATAGTCCTTGCAGTAGCTCCTTTTCTGCACGTACTTTGACTGACTGCTCAAGGTTCAGCCAGTTGTTTACTGTCTGGGACCTCTCACCAACTTAGAGCTACATGCACAGATCAGTGTGAATGTGTGAGGCCAGCCAGCCTCCATGGCAGCTCAAGGACAAAGCCTGGGACTTGCTCAAAAATGGTAACTGTAACCCCCAACTAGTGAATTCAAAGGTTACACACCCTCACCCAATCATATGATGCAAAGGCTTGTACCATCCTGCTTGCGGTTTTTCCCTTTAAAAACTCCTCACTCTGAGAGCTCAGAGCCGTCCTCCTCCACCCGCTGTGTCAAGTGTTGGACACAGACCAAGCCCAGGCTTGCTTGCTATCAATAAACCCTTGCGTGTTTAGCATCGGATATCGGCTCTGTGGTGGTCTTGCTTGGGGTCTTGAGACTCGGCACAACCAGGGAGATCTTCAGACCTTAAACCATTCTAAAATTAATCATTGGATATCAGAGAAATAAGGAATTCAATCAAAAGCCCAATGAAGATACTGATTCCTGAAGGTAAGGTTGCTATCAATTCCTAGGTTTTAGGTACTCTGCTCCATTTGAGGTCACAGATAGATGACAGGTATGTGCCTGCCCTGTCAAACCCATAATCCTCTTATGAGCTCAGGATCTCAGGTATCTGTGGGATGGGTACTCTTATAACCTAGGTCTCCATGGGCTTTGTAGGGTAGTGTGCCAGTGATCTACAGTCACCCATGACACAAACGATGAACAAATCTTGACTTCCTTGAGGTCCAGAACTAGTTCAAGCAGCTTGTGTTATGTTTGGCAATATCATCTGACTTTTCAAAGTGTTAGGAACATCACTAGAGTGAAAGTCCCCAATGGCTGTGCAAACAGATCTTTCCTACACTGAAAAAAGACTCCCACTGCTTCTAGCAGGCTGGTGGTGTGGCAATCAAACTGCTTGGGTTGTTACCTTAACTCTGCCATCCATGTGCCTTGGATAGGCTTCCTCACCTCTCAGAACCTCCATCTATAAAATGGGAATAAAAGGATTACCTGCTTCTAAAGTTGGAAGAAGAAACTAGTTTACACAGAGTGGCCAGGCTAGGACTAGCCATGTCACTCAAAACATGCTAATAGTTAGCTCACAATTAGAAAACCTTTAAACAAACATCATGCTGAGGATTAGACTTCTGTTCCTTAGCATGCTAGGAAAGTGTCCTATGCTGAGTGGCATTCCCAATGCTAGTAATTGAGACAAACGTATTATCCTATTTCTGGTTCCTTGTGGGGAAAGCCAAAGGCAAGATGACTGTGTGAAGCTCAGAAAAAAACAAGACCCTGCTTCTTCACTCTGCACATCCATCCTTCCCTCCTTTTTCTTAACTCAGGCCACAGCCAGGATGCTGAGACCTGTTCATTCCAGGGGGAATTTTGAATGCCTTGAATTCTGAAGGAAAAGGATAAAATAACAGCAACAACCAGAATAATCCTCAGTAACCCATTCAGTGCTTCCAAGTCTTTGAAGGTTTTTGTTTTGTTTTCCTCCCACTCAAAAAGCCAGTGAGGACCCAACCAGAACATTTCATTTTTTAACGTTGGAAGAATCTCGTATTCCTTGATAAGAAGGAAAGGTCATTTTATAAAAGCAGGCACTTAAAAAATAAATCAGAAAATAACTTGATTCCTGAGTGAAAAAACTATGCTCTAGGTAAATATTTTATGAAGAGTTTGGTGGTGTTTTTTCCCTTGCACCTGACTGCAGTTAGGAAAACAGTGAGAGTCTTGGCTTAATAATAGCCACAATGTGAGCACACCTGCCTTCCTCACAATCTGCTGTATTATTTGTGTCAGAAAGGATTTTATCTCAAGTCTATTTCTTCTCTTGCTACCACATGATATGATGAGAATTTCTCTTCACACAAACTCTCTGGTCTTATCTACAGCCACAGAGATTAAAATAATCAACCCAGACCAGAACCTCGGAGGATCTTACCCAGATGAGTTGCATCTTACCTGGCAGTCCAGAAGACCACCTCTGAAACTCTGGCCAGGGCTATTCTAGTTCAAATTGCCGGTTAAAGAGCTCTGTAATGTTCTTGTTCTTTCTGTGACTCAGTTTCCACATGTGTAAATTGAGTTTCTTTTTTTTTCAAGTTTCCCTTCAAACTTCACATTCTGCCCCCCACCATGAATTCAGCCTAATCTTTGACAATGTCTTTATTCAAGAGTCAAGATAGAGAGGAGTCAAGATAGAGAAGGACCACAGAGAAAACTCCTGTGGTCTTTCACAATCTGAATCTAGGAAATCTGTACTGGGAGACCTGGCAGTTTCTTTGGATTTAATCTTTGATCCTATCAAATGGTCTCATAATGATGAATTGCACGGGACTTGATTTTGGCTGTTTCCCCCCCATTTTCTTATTTATCTGTCCATCCATCCATTCAACTATCCACCCACAACCCACCCATAACCATCTATCTACCCACCTATCCACCCATCCATGACCCATTCATCATCCTTCCATCCATGACCCACCCATAACCTACCCATCCATCCATCTACAACTCATCCACCATCTATCTGTCTATCTATCTATCTATCTATCTATCTATCTATCTATCTATCTATCTAATCTATCTATCTTCCTACCAATCTCCCTTCAATCTATTTATCCATTTATCCATCCATCTACCATTCATCCATCTGTCTATTCATCCATCCATGACACATTCATCATCTCTCCATCCATGACCCACCCATAATCCACCCATCCATCCATCTATAACCCATCTATCTATCTATCTTCCTTCCTTTCTTTCTCTCTCCTTTCTTTCTTTCTTTCTTTCTTTCTTTCTTTCTTTCTTTCTTTCTTTCTCTCTCTTTCCTTTCTTTCTTTCTTTCTTTCTTTCTTTCTTTCTTTCTTTCTTTCTTTCTTTCTTTCTTTCTTCCTACCTATCTATATCCCTCATCTACCTACTCATCCCTCCATTGATCCACCTGTTTTCACACTGAAATCCCAAGCACTAACAAGAACTTTCCAGAGAATGTTACAAGGAATTGACCCAGTAACTCTAGGACCTGAGTTTGAACTTCTTACTAATCCCTTGAGTCTTTTTCACTCTTTTGATAGCTCTAAGGGAAAAGCATTTGCCTCAAAAGCCTGGCGACCCGAGTATCATCTCAGAGACGCAGGGTGGAAGGAGAGAACAGATTCTTGAAAGTTGTCTTCCAACTTCCACACATGCACCATGTCATGGGTGCAGCCTCTCTCATACATATATCATACTTTACATATGCATGCATCATATATGCAATGATTTTTTAAAAAAAGAACCTCTCTTTGACTTGGTCTAAGGTTAAACTGATTGAAGCAAGAATAGTTAGCCTTTGTCATAGGCTCCCTTGCATCCATCTCTTCTGTGAATATGATTGAAGCAATAGAGAACAGGTTCAGTGAACTGCTGGTATCTTTAAAATTGCAAGATATTGACACATAAAATAACCTAAATTTTAGAAAGAATGGGGTACCTTATAAAGTTTTATCAAAATATTTTTTATTAATTCTTTGTGTAGTTAGAGTTTTCCTGCCTGGCCCACAGTCAGGACAAATCTCTCTCACCGGCCAGGCCCATAGACGCTCAGACGCAACCAAGTAAACACACAGAAACATATATTGCTTACAAACTGTATGGCTGTGGCAGGCTTCTTGTTATCTAGTTCTTTTATCTTAAATTAACCCATTTCTGTTAGTCTATACTTTGTGACATGGCTTGTGGCTTACTGGTGTCTTTACATGTTGCCTCTCATGGCAGCGGCTGGCGGTGTCTCTCCCCCAGCTTTCTATTTCCCAGAATTCTCTTCTCTCTTGTCCCACCTATACTTCCTGCCTGGCCACTGGCCAAACAGCATTTTATTTATACAGAGTGATATCCACAGCATCTTTGAGATTTTATACAGTGTATTTTTATCACATTCCCCTCTCTTCCCCCCAACTCCTCCCAGATCTTCCACCTGCATCTCTCTACCCTCCCAACTTTGTATTCTCTCTCTCTCTCTCTCTCTCTCTCTCACTCTAACCTATCAATCAAGTTATATTTTTTCTTAAAGAAAATGAGACTTTACCGAGGAAAGTGGAAGGGTGGAGTTGTTTCCTGTTTGAGTGAAATGTGTTTGCTGTTTGAGAGCCCAATTCATAACAGCAGGAGGCTTAGAACATCCTGCAAGCTAGAGCCTGGCCTTAGGGTTTAGGAAACCCCACGACTCATACCAGTTCTGTCAGAAGGACTGCAGTGTGTTCCAGCCAGTGTAAATCCCAAGGCATTATTCATTGAGAGTTTTAGAGACTAGAAAGTTAACCAGTAGCCTAAAGCTATGTCATTGGTATTTTCCCAGTTAGCCCTGTGGCATGCTTGGTGCCATGAGCCCCCTTCAGTGTGGTATGAAGGAAGAAAGAGGGGTCATGTTTGGTGCCATGAGCCTCTCTCAGTGTGGTGTGAAGAGAAGGGGCATGCTTGGTGTGCTGAGGAAGCAATGGAACTACAAGGGAGCAATTCAAAAGCTGTTCTTGTGCTCTAGGTTTTTGAGCTGTTGCTGTCCTGCTGTCTGTCCTGCCTGCTGTCAGTAGTGACTGTTTTGTCAAAGTCTTGGTTGGCTCTTCAGTCTGGACTCTGCCTGGTGACTGAGTCTTTCCTGTTCGCATGCTGATCGTACTTGGAAATTATGAGTCACTGAGATGCAGCCATGAGCACTGGGGGTGGGGAGATTAGCAGGGAAAGTGCAGCCAGGACTTCCTGTTCCAACTCAGGGTCATTATCTAGGAGCAAGCTGGGGACTTCTATAGTGATAGGACGCCCACATTCAGCTGGCATTTGCAGCTCACAAAACTGATTTACAGAGGGTATGGGGAGCCCCAATACAAAAAGAAACAATTAAACCTTTTCTCGACCTCAGGGTGGACCTTCCACTTTCTGTTGCTGGTGAGACTCTTAACTGTTAATTTGCCTGCCTCTTTCAACTCCCAGCAGCTGCAGTCCTATTTAAAATTACAGGTCATGATTAGTAACATTACCGATTTAACTGGAATTAGAAGACTTACATTCAGAAAGTGCAGGTAATTGACACCAACAGCACTTTTCTTGTAATTCATGCACCATAGCTGATTCATTCCCCAGCTAGTCTTACAAGAATGACCACAATATAGTCAGCTATCAGATTACCTTGCAGAGGTTTTAAATGAGCACTGCCTGGCTAACTGTGCTAGGGCTGGCAGAACGTTGCTAAGTGTTTGGTGATCAGAAGTTCACCCTTAGAACATTTCTTCATAAGGGACAATTGTGAAGTCAACTTAAGGAGGGTTTGTTACTGACAGCAAGGACATCACAGGTACAACAACATTCATTGATGATTTGGGAATATACTTAAAATGTGTGGCTGTGTGTGTGTGTGTTTGAGCATGCGTGCATGTGTGTGCATGCACCTATGTGTATGAAGGCCAGAGGTCTAAACTTGGTATCTTGAGCCAGCAGTGGTGGTACACACCTTTAGTCCAAGCCTCAGGACAGGGATATCTCTGAGTTTGAGGCCAGCCTGGGCTTTGCAGTGAGCTCCAGGACAGCCAGGGCTACACAGAGACCCTGTCTCAAAAACCAAACAAAACAAAAAGACTGGGTTGTCTTCTATAGTCACTCTCCACTGTCAAGTCCTTTGTATAGCTTCCAGAACTGACTTGGGCGGTCAGGGAATGAAAAAAAATATAAACAGACAGACATAATAACATCTGCTTGGGTAGACTTGGGTCTTTGATGAGAAACCTCAGCATGTTGTTGAACAGAGAGGCGGGGTTATTGCACACAGCTGAACAAGGAGGCGGGTTTAGCCAATCTTGGTAGGAATTGTCTCTATAGGGGAATATCTTCAGTTCATAAATATCTGGGGTATGAAGGCTTTTCTGTACACACTGTCAACATTCACAAACCAACAAGAAGAATACTTCTAGGCTGGCTGGTTAGTGAGCTCTGGGGTCCCTCCTGTCTCTGGCTTCCCAGTTCTGAAGTTACAAATCACATAGTTTGGCTGGATTTAACATGGGTTCTAGGGATCTGAACTCAGGTCCTCATGTTTGCTAGGAACTTTACCAACTGGACCATCTTCCTGACTCCAAGGGTGTGTTTTATAAACTGTGGGTATGTGTTCTCTGAAGTCCCCTAAAACCAGCCACTTCCTGGACTAGTGCTGTTCTAATTGGTTCCATGGCAGGAGTTTCCTTGGGTGGGATTTGGGTCATGATGCATTACCACATGTCATCCCAACTCCACACTCTAATTAACAATGCTGAGCACAAGATGTTTGATAAATGAGGATGAGATGTATTATTAGATCCATAGATTCTACTCTCAAAATCCGAGGAAACAACAGAAAGAAGAGGCTGCCAGTACACAATGTTGAAATATATCACAATTACATTTGCCTGTTTATTTATGGCAGACAACTCTGGGACTGAGCAATTTCTCTAGCTTCCTGTTCCTTCATGTGACTTTCATTTAACCATCTGAAATAATCCAAGGGCCTCACCTTGCAGTCCTGATTATGCTCCTGGGCTTCTGTTCTGGTTTTCTCTGCCTCAGAATGTCTGTGATGTTCTTCCCTTGAGAGCAAGAGCACTAATTCTTCAAATCAGCTTAAGGACTAACCCTGCAGTCCCTTGAAGATTCCAGTCTCCTCCAAAGTCTCCACTTCCCATTTTCTTCAGAAGCCTGTGTAATCACACAGGCTTAACAGCCCTCATAACCTTTGCCACACAGCATTATGAAGGTAAATTACTTGTTTATCATTCCATCAGACTTTAGGTTTTTGAGACCAGGAATCTCAAGATAATTAGCTAATTATTGGATTTGTAACAATCCCTGACACAGATGACGGTTGATAAAAATTTTTCAAATGATTTGTGAACTCTGATAAGTCAAATTTCTGCGATGCCACTACATTCAAATTATTCCTCAACTCAATCACAAACATTTTTCCTATACTCATAGGTACACACACACACACACACACACACACACACACACACACACACACATATGCATGAATAACCATTAATGGTGAGCAAACAGTTTTACAAGTGACCTTATTTATACCCAATTTGGCTAAGATATTCTGAAAATTTACCTCTATTGTGCAGGTACACTGGGAAAACCCTGGTCCTTAAGATTGGTCATGGTTAAGACCAGAGAACAAGGTGGCCTTGAGGGACAGGGTTGTCTGGAATACAAATGGGTACTTTTAGCCTGGAAGAAGGATCCTAGCTTTTGCTTGCTACCTGACACAAACAATTTAAAAAGAGAAAGGATTTATTTTGGCTAGCCATTTTTAGAGGTTTTGTCTGTAGTTCTCTGGATGCATTGGTTTACAAGGCAAGGATACTATGGAAGAAGGCTGTGTACCTTGTGGCAGCCAGGAAAAAGAATGAGAGAGAAAGAGTTAGAGAGGAGAGAGAGAGAGAGAGAGAGAGAGAGAGAGAGAGAGAGAGAGCAGGAGAGAGACTGTGTGGGGCAGAGTGAACATATGAGCTGGAATAAGATCCCCCAGCACACATATCCAGTGACCTCTTCCCTCCTACCAGGCCTTACCTCCTACCAGCCCATCAGTGTCATCATCCTTCTCCTTCTAAACATTGTCTGCTTGCAGGGCTTGAGAGCTTTTTCTTAGACTGTCTGGAAGACAGGGTTGTATTGTTCAGATGAATTTTCATCTCACTGGATGTTAATGTGGAAGTAAGGTAAGCAGGCTTGAGTGGACATGACATAGTTCTGGAGCATAAGATGAGCTGTGTCTTCTGGAATGGGGCAGCATCTCTGGTACAGTGCTTCTGCATTTGCACAGGCAGGTAGGCAGACTCACCTTGGAGCAGGCTGTATGACTTCAGGGTCAGCCAACAACTATGGTCTAGAGCACTGTTTTCCAAACTCTATGCAATGAAATATAATATTAAAAGCATTACAACAGAAATAGAGTAGCATAAAACCAAACAGGAAAAATAGCTGAGGGCACTGTGCCTATGAGAGGTTAACATTGTCTGGGCAACTATTTTGTGATGTGGGCACGGACATTGTGTGTGCATTCTAAGTCACAATGTGACATGTATTCCTAGCTGTGGGTTTCATTCACAGAGGGAAAATGTCTGGCCCCCAGCCTTAATTCAAACACTCTCAATAACTTTAATCTTTCCTGTTTTGACTCCCCAGAGGTAGGATTTTGTTGTTGTTTGTTTCTAACAAATTTGATGCCCAGTAGGCAACATAAAGTTTTTTGTAAATTTCCCTTTGTGGGGGAGGGGGTATGGCTCATTGGCAGAGTGCTTGCCTGGCACACACAGAGCCCTGAGTTCAATCCTTAGTACCACCACAGGAACCCGGCATGGTGGAATATGTCTGTCACCCCATTACTTAGGAACTGGAGGCAGGAGAATCAGGAAGCCAAGATCATCCTTGGCTACATACTGAGTTCAAGGCCAGCCTAGGCTACACATGTGTCACATATGTGCATGTGGAGGTGGAGACAAGAGAATTGCCTGGAAGCTCATGGGTTAGTTAACAAGCTCAACAGAAGCATCAAGAGACACCACACCTCAAGAAGGTAGAAGGTGAAGACGAGTTTTTGAAAGTTGCCCTCTGACCTCCGCATACACATTGTGTCACCTGCATACCCCCAAGTATTGACATATTCCTCCACCCCACCAAATAAATAGTTTTTTATATACATGGAGACTAGACTAGGCGGTACTATGCAGTTGGGAGAGAAAAAAAAAACGGGGGCAATGTAGGTTATAACAGAGCTACAGAGAGGTGAGATGCAAGTTGAGATATGAGGTGTGGCTTTTGTCACAGATGCACTGTATCATGGAAACTGGTTAAGAAAGTACATTTTGATGTTCTTTGCTCACAAATAATGGATAACTATTGAGGACAATGGCTATGCTAATTTGCTTGAGTCTAGTCATCATTTCACTATGCAGGTGTCAAGGTATCATGTCATACACCTTGAGATTATAAGTCAGCTCCCCAAGGAGATGGTGAATGACAAGCAAGCTTTTCCTAAAGCTTCCCAGGGTCCCTCCTTAGCCTGGTATGGGAGATTTCCTCATGCCATCACTATGTTTGGTCTGCCTATATATCTGTTGCTGGAGTCTTACTGTTTATACTGGAGATCCCCTCCCTCCATCATCTCCTCCAGCTCCTCAATCTGACCCTCTTCACTTAGAGATTGCACATTAGGATCTGCAGTGACCCCAGTAGCATGAGTAGTTGTTGACACTCAGTTTTATACTATTTTGCAGCTCCCTTCACATCCACACAGGACGCTGCACAGAGCAGATGCTCAGTAAGTGCCATTGACTAGCTGGGGACATTTTCATAAACTCATGTAAAATTC
This sequence comes from Onychomys torridus, assembly GCF_903995425.1. NCBI lineage: Eukaryota > Metazoa > Chordata > Mammalia > Rodentia > Cricetidae > Onychomys > Onychomys torridus. The sequence continues at coordinate 2,046,981 of NC_050448.1, read as the reverse complement.
TGCCACTGGGAATGCTGTGAGAGCAGCAGGCCTGTGTTCTCTTCCTCTAATCTTCCCCTTCAGAAATTGGAATTTCTTAAATGAAATTAAGGGAGCCTCAGGCTGATGCTGCTTATTTCTGTCAAGAGTTAATTATGTGTGTGGTCTAAGGGGACTTTCCTGTGTGGCTTATAAGGGTAGTGATGAGGGGGCATTAGAGACACAGCTGGGTAGTGGGAAGACATTCTATGCTAACTTTAAAGACCCATGGCTCTTTCATATGCTTTGGGGGGAGATTTTTTTTTCTCCAACGCATTTTAGTGATGCTTATTGAAAAGGAGAAAATATTTAACTTTCCAGAAAAATCTTTTGACCTTTTATCTTGCTGCATTATTAGACTGGGGGAAAAAGGGGAAATTCATAATATCTGGACTGTAATTCTTAGGCAGTATATATAGGTCTTGACATGGTGTCAATCTTCTCGTGGCTGACATGAATCAAAGACTAAGAGTGTTTCATCCCAGCACAGTTTTGCAAATATTGACTAATTTTTAAAATGTCCTTTTTTTTGTTTTTGTTTTTAGAGACAGGATTTCTCTGTGTAATTTTGGTACCTGTCCTGGATCTTGCTCTGTAGACTAGGCTGGCCTCAAACTGACAGAGATCTGCCTAGCTCTGCCTCCCAAGTGCTAGGATTAAAAGGTGTGTACCACTGCTGGTCGGCTTAAGATATCTTTTATATTAGCATATATTAATTATATAAAATAATGGGTTTTATTATGACATTTTCATACATGTGCATACTGTATTTTGATTCTATCCATACTTCATTACTGTTACACTCTCTTTTAAAAGGTTGCTTTTATTGCACTTACTTATTTGTGTGGGTATGTAGAGGGAGGGCATGTGTCACAGCACACGTGGATTCAAAGAACAACTTGTAGGAGGAATCAGTTCTCTAACTCCTCCATGTGGGTCCTTGGGATTGAACTCAGGTTGTCATTGGTTGATGACAAGTGCCTTTACCTGCTGGGCCACTTCTCTGGCCCCTGCTACCCTCTCTCCTACTACAACTTTCTCTTTTCCTCTTTCTCAATAGCTCCCCTTCTGTTTTCATGTCTTTTCTTTATTTCTTTATGATCAGATGAGTCTCATTGGGGTTGTTTACAGATGCCTGGACTCCTTAACTACCCCCAGAAATCATTAACTGCATAGCCCATTTCCTTCCAGATATTGATAGGCCAATTTTGTACAGGTGATCACAACTGTTGTGAGTTGCAGACTGCAACAGCCTGTGATGCCCAGAAGTCAGCATTCCACACCACCCCCACAAGTCTTCCTCTAGCTCTTCCATTCCCTCTGCTCCACCTTCTCTGATATTCTCTGATGTGATACTGACATCCCATTCAGAATGAACACTCATTATTCTTAGTATTATGAGTTTCTGTAGTTACTGTTAAACATTGCAAGAAGAAGCTGACAATAACACTATTCTATGAGCATAAACTTAGTTATTTAGAAGATGATTTGACAGTCACATTGTGTCAGCTTAGCAGAACAACATCAGTAGCTTCCTCACTAGGACCTATGACTTCCCTAGCCCTGGTCTTTTGACCAGGTTTGTAACATAAGATGTGAATTTTCAAATCGAAAAGATTGGTTCATCTGGAAGAGGTTGGTTACTCCCATAACAGATGTACCACTATTATACAAGTGGGCTCATCTTGCCTGGCTGTATTGTTGCATATGGAGTCCACAGCTGAGTACTACTGTTGATGACAATTCTCCAACAGCCTGTCGTACCATCTTCTGGCATCATGAAAACTAGCCAGTAGGGATGAGGCTTCTAGCTTAGTTCCTGGTTTATTTCTCTATGTTCTATGACCAAAGGGTATACTGTCTTCAGCAATAGGTTCTTACTATCTAGTTTTGGTGGGCAAGAAAATGCTGAATTTCTTTTTAAAGATCTTTCACATGTGGAATGGCTATAAATAGAAGAATGGATAGTAAAAAGGTCATTGTCTACCTTGTAGCATCACCTAAGAGAAAACTTTCTCCAACTTCAATATTCATTCAGGCTTTCCTATGATTATTCAAAACAAGTCTGGCATATCCCTGAAGCTCCTTTTCTATCTAGATAAAGAGAGCCACTAGGCTCAAGAATGGCTCAGTTCATAGGGAGATTACCTAGCAGGTGCAAAGACCTAAATTTGATCCTCATAATGGATGTAAAATCCTTGGTGAAAAGGAAAACCCTTGTAATTATAGCACTGAGGAGGTGGAGAAAAGAATCCCTGAGACTCAGTGGCCAGTGTCTAGACAATCTGGGGAGTTCAAGATTGATGAGAGCCTCTATCTCAAAGGAAGTGGATAGCATTCCTAAAGATAGTCCTTGAGGTTATCCTTCAGGCTCCATGTGTACAGGTGCACTCTCTCACACACTACATGTACACATAAATGCACACAGAGACATTTAGGGAAAAAAATGAAAATTTAGGTGTGGTGGTTCATGCCTGCAATGATAGCATTCAGGAGGTAGAGGTAAGAAGATCAGGAACTTAAAGCCATCCTCAGTTACATAGTGAGTTCAAGGCAAGCCTTGATATGCTATCTGAAAACAACAAAAAAAAAAATAAAAATAAAATACACTCAAACAACCCAAAATCTAAACCAAAACAACAAAAACAAAACCGTGCTTCTTGTTTTACAGTCACATCTCATTGTTAAATTCTTTGTATCCTGGTGTGTGAGCATGTGTGCTTATGTGTGTGTACAGATGAATGTGTGGCCATGTGAAGGCCAGTGGACAACCCCAGGTGTGCTCCTCAGGATCTATCTGCCTTTTATTTTGAGACAGGGAATCTTAATGGCCCAGAGCTCACCTGATTAGGGTAGACTAGCTGACCATTGGGCCTAAGGGATCCATCAGTCTCTACCTTTCCAGTGCCCGGCTCAAAAGCACATACAACCTGCCTCACTTTCTCTCTGCATTCTAGGGATTGAAATGAGGTCTTCATGCTCACACAACAAGCCATCTCCACAGGCACATCCTCTTTTCTTAATTTACAATGTGTTAGCTTCATCATGTGCTTCCTTCAGCACTGGCACCAGATAATTTTGGGCTGTTTCCCAAAAATCAAATCAAACAATGAGCATTTGCCAATATTAAAACTACTTCAGAAAAGCAAGAGATGCAGACCCTGAAGGCAATTTAAAGAGAGGAGCCACAATAGAGTTTTGAGTGATTCAGAGTATATTGTTGCCTGGGGTAGCTATTTTATTTGGTACAATACTCATTTTGATTCGGAAGAGTTTGTATATTTTTAAAATCCAGTTTCTTAATATGACATTCCTATGTCGTATTGAGTCACTTTGAATTGAGTTTTGAAATGGCCTTAGTGGATGAACTCTTCAGGTGACTTTTAAATGTATATCCTGTCAAACTGGAAAAGATGCAGCGGAGAAAACACTCTTTAGAAGTGCTAGGTGGTGGGAATGTGAGAACCAGAGACAAATTCCCATACTGGCTTGTGACTGAACACTATTAGGATTCCATTTCTGGAGCTGAGAGCAGTTCAGTAGGCAAAATGCTTGCTCTTGAGACACAAACACTTAGCTCCATCCCCACAACTCATGTAAAAAAGCTGGGAATGGTTGTTTGCTTCCCAGTGCTGATAGGCAGAGCTGGAAGCTCCACTCCTTGGTGAGCTCCAGGCCAGTGGCAGGCACACATGTAGGAGCACAGACACACAGGCACATGGAAACACACACACACACACACACACACACACACACACACACACACACACACATAGATTCTGTCCCCTGTCTATGGTGGTGATCTGTTAGTGGAGTGTTGATGAACTTACTAAACTCAGTCTGACAAATACCAGAAAATCAGGCACTCAGAAATGTCATTTTCCCTGGAGAACAAAACATACTTTAGTAGAAAAAGCCTCTCTGGGATGGAAATGTTTCAGGTTCTAGTCCTGTTAATCACCATGTAAACTTGACCAAGACACTTCAGATTTTCTGTGGCCCCATTTTCAGGTCATAGTTGTAAAATCATGGTTTTATGCCTCAACTTGGCCCACCAACACTCAGATATTTGGCCAGACATGAGTAAGGCTGCTTTGGAGAAGACAGTTTTTGATAAAATTAACATTAAATGGATGATTTGTTTTCTTTCAGTGCTGTTATGGAGCATGAGGCCTCCTCACACATGCCAGGGAGGCAATATATCGCTTATCTACACAGCCAGTCTGAGTTCTGAGTCAAACAAAATTATTCCCCATGAAGTGAGTGGGCCTTGCCTATCAGCCGAAGACCTTGCTTGGCCTCTCCCTAAATGGGAGTTCACTAGCAGACAATTTCTGCATTTGGGTTGCAGTCTCATTTTTCAGGGCTCATCAGCCTCGTAACTACATTGGTAATTTTCTTTTAAGCTTTTATGTATTTATTTGCTTATTTTATTTATTTATTTACTTATTATGTTTATGTAAGCTGGTATATAGCTGGCACTTGTGTGGAGATAAGATGACAATTTATTTGCTGGAGTTGGCTTTTTCTTCCTACCATGTAGTTCCTGAGATTGAACTCAGGTCGTCAGGCTTGGCAGCAACACTTTTACCCTTTGATCTATCTACAGAGTTAGCAAATTCCTTCACATAATTGTCTCCATCTGTCTTAGTTAGAGTTTCTATTGCTCTGAAGAGACACCATGACCACAGCAACTCTTACAAAGGAAAACATTTAATTGGTGTGGCTCGATTACAGTTCAGAGGTTCAGTCCATCATCACCATGGTGGGGAGCACAGCAGCATGCAGGCAGACATGGTACAACTTGATCAGAAGGTTACAGGATGTGGATTGAGATACTGGGCAGTATCTTGAACATAGGAAACTTGAAAGCCCTCCTCCCTCCCCAGTGACACACTCCCTCCAACAAGGCTGTGCCTACTCTAACAAAGCAGTATCTCCTGATTGTGCCACTCACTATGAGCTTATGGGCCAATCACATTCAAACTACCACACCATCCATTGCATTCTGTTTCTATGGGGAACCTTGAAGAACACATTTACACCAGAGGCTTCTGACCCCTGGAAAGTAAAGGGCGGAAGGAATACTGCTTGCCACAGCCCTGGGCCATGACTGACAGCTTCTCCTGGGAACACTTTCTCCCTTTGCCCTCTTTTTCTTTGCTGAACTTCATTTTTCCCTTATAGAAAACAAAGAGGTTGGAGGCAGAAGGTAACTTCCAAAGCCACATCTAGCTGCGATGGTCTCTGTGTGTAGAGGAAGAGCCGTGCTTGAGCTGTGACATTCAAATGCTGGTCAGATTGGGTTACTGCCAAGGGAGAGAGGCATGTGAGATGTATAAAGATGTTTATGTAGAAATGAACCTTTTGTGGGCTATTCAAGGTTTAGGGGCATCAACGGGGAACTCCTGGCCACCCTATAAATAACCTTTCAAGCTGAAGTGGTTGGGGAAAGCAGGGTATGTCCTCTGACTCTCAGAAGTCACTGGGGAAAGTCCCTGCTGCACCTGTGCTCTCATGTGTGTGTCTGTGGCTTTGTGAGTGACAGAAGGTGGAGAGGCTTTCATTTGAGGGACTCAAAAGAACCCATAGGACTAGGGTGATCATTCCTAATCACCTCCCATCTCCAGAAGATTAAGGTCCATATGGCTTCTGTTAGGGGAGAACAGAAGGGTCCCTGCTGAGCATGGAAATGCAGGCCTGAAATCCCAGTTCTCAGGCAGAGGCGGGAAGATTGCCTAGGACTTTAAGGCCAACCAGGGGGGCTACCTAGTAGTAAGAAGAACCAGGATTCCAGGTTGTATTTTGACTATGCTTTTAAGCAGCATGGGAAAGTTGCCTGCTATTATTTCAGGGTCTGTGTTGTTTCCATTCTTAACCAGTGAAGAGGCTAGATTCTTAAGCTGACTTGCAAGAGTCCTGTGTGTCTTTGAGCCCTTTCGTGAAATAATTGGGCCAGCCTTTGTAAGCATGATGATGCTATTCACGGGAAATAATTGTCAAGGTTATATAGCACACACTCAAGTGACTCAGCTGAAAAAAAGTCTGCCTGAGAGTCTCTTTCCATGTATTCGGGTTTTCTATTTTTTTTTCTGTCAGACACTGGAAGCCAATAGACAACAGCCCAAGCCAATGGGAAGGGCTAGCAACTGCTTCCACAGCTGGAATTGAGGATCTGGGGTTGAGTTTCCAGATCAATAGATCATCAGCTGGTTTCTGGTCCATTGGACTGTACCTTACTCCATTCCTGTATGTGTCAGAGCCATTTTAGGCACATTCACATTCCTGGCAGTCCACTGCCTGAAGGTACAAGTCAGACTTTGGAGATGGCTCAGCAAGTAAGAGCACTTGGAATGCAAGAGGACCTGGGTGTGGATCCGCAGCATCCACAAAAAGCCTGGGTGACCTCTCATGCCAATAATCCCAGCACTTTGGGGTGGAGGCAGAGACAGAAGGGACCAGCCTAGCCCCAGGATTAGTGAGAACCCTATCTCAGGGAAAACGAGAGAAAGAACCGAGTATCTGTCATCTTCCTTTGGCCTCTACTAATGCATGAGTACATATACCCTATACATACATGAGAGGAGTGGGAGGGAGTAGAAGGTTTTACTTCTGTTTCCTGTGGAAAAAAATTCATAGCATACGAGGCTTTAACAAAAGACCACTTCTCTCTTTTTCTCAAGTACCATCTCAGCACTGATGACTGCTTAGTATCCCACGACAAAATCTGAGTTTCTGCTTATAGACTTTCACTGTGAAAACAGTCATTAACTCTGGCTCTACATGCACACCTCTGCATGTACCCTCCTTCCATCAGTACATATTTAATGCACAATGATTAATGAATTTCAAGCATGATTCTGGGGGCAGGGAAGACATTGGTGAATGGTGAATTGGTCCCTCCATTTTATAGGGACACAAATGGACAGCATTATTCAGCACATTAGAAATTGATGTGGAAATTAATTGTGGAAAAAATCAAAGAGAGCCACAGAGGGCCTGGGAATGGGAACCTGGGCTGCATTTCCTGTAGCCAGGCCTCTTTGAGAGGGTAAAGAAATATGTCAGTTGGCAACATTATTATGACAGCAACTGTCTGTCAGGTACAGGGAGCAAGTCAGGTCTACATCTTAGAGAGTAACTTTCCAAGCAGCGGCAGTGGCTGCCTCAAAGACAAAAAGTTCATGAAGTACACCGAGGAAGGCTAAAAGCAGAAGAGACTAGGAGAGTGTGGACAGTGGAGCCAGATCTGGTAGGGTCCTAAAGGCCACCATAAGGGCTCCAGCATGGATTAACTGAGTTAGAAAGTAGCCAGAGGCTTTGTTCAAGAGAGAGACATGTCTTGGCTTATATTTTCATAGGATTGCTGTGATAGCTATGTTGTGAACAGACTGCGGTGTAAAAGTGGGGAGATCATTTGGTAAGCCACTGCTGTCCTCAGGAGAGAGGACTATAGCTATGATCATGGTGGCAGCATTGTGGGTGTATGAGACAGCTAGATTAAGCTTTAGGACTTGAGTGTGGTGTTTCAATATGCAAAGGATAGAGTATAGGGCCAGCAAAGAAACCACAAGGAAAAATCAAGCATGGTGATGCATTTGTAATCCCAGAACTTGGGAGGTAGAGGGAGGAGGTTCAGGAGTCATTTGGGACTAGTAAAAGTTTGAGGCCAGCCTGGGTTACATAAGACAGAGTTCCAACCAACTGACTAACCAACCCACCAACCAACCAACCAAACAACCAGCCAACCTACCAAGCAACAAAAATACTGACAAAAGTGTGAGTGGGATGGTATAGACAGGAAATGAGGGGACAATTCAGTAGAGTGTTTGTATAACATGCACAAAGACCTAGGTTTTGTTCCTAGCACTTTTAAAAACTGGGCATAGTGGCACATATCTGTGCTTCCATGGTTTGGGAGGTTGAGTCAGAAGGATTAGGAATTCAAGGTCATCCCCAACTATCTAGTGGGTACAACAGGGTCAGCTTAGGCTAGTATATGACAGCCTGTCTCAAAAACAAACTTGAGTAGAGTGTTGTGCCCCAGATTCCTGTTTATCTTTGATGCTGATGATAAATCATTTAGGATAAGTATAAACTGAACCTTGGATTTCCCTGGGTGGAAGTCCTTGGTAACCTTTAGAAGTTCCAATAGAGTACTTGAAGGCAAATACCTGATGGATTATAAAGAGGAGAAAAAGGGAGGCAGAAACAAAGACAATGTGTCTAGACAAATTGGGAGAAATATTTTCTGAATACCTGAGGAGTCTCTGATGTACTTGCCTTTCTAAGGCGATGTGTTCCAATGACTTGAGGAACTGACTTATATGCAGACTGTTTCTCTGGCTGCATGAGTCTTTTCAAAGAGTCTATTGTGTGCCTGTTATGAAACAGAAAGCAGTCAATGAACTCATCAGTGAGGCATGAGCAAGACTGGTAAGATCACAGCCTTCCTGGAGGCAGTCATGTTCCCAAGGTAGAGAAAAGGCAGACTACGACAGACAAACATGTAGCTGATCACTGCTTACAACAAGAAGTATGGTGGGGGGTCACAATCTTGTAGGATGTGGATATAATTCTTCTTTATGGCAGTGAAGAAGTAAGCAGAGACACAGAACAGTGGATCCCCTGTTACCACCCTAGAGTGATAGATGAGAGCTGACCTGAAGTGTATTTTGTAGGTAAATGTGATCCCTCTCCACTTGACCACTGAAACCCTAGTGCAATGACATTTGGCAATGGAGACTTTGTGGGGTAAGTAGGACATGAGGAATAGGATTGATACCTTTATAAGAACAGACCCCGGGAAGATGGCCTTAGCAGAAACCAAATCAATTGGTCCTTTTCAGCCTCTAGAATGGAGAGACATGGACCTCTGGTTTAGAATTCTCAGGCCATGATGTTTTTGTTGTAGCAGCTGGATTTAGATGAATATGAGCCTTTCCCCAAATGGCAAAAGAGTCTTCCAGCAGAGGGAAAGGGTCTCTAACAGTAGAGGCCTTAAGATGGAAGGGAGCAGGAGGATGGGAGAAGAGAGAGGGTCTCATTGATTGGAGTGGTTGAGTTTGGAGGAAGGCAGAACAAAAACACATGGGTAGCAGAACATACTTGGGAAGCTTACCAGGCCTGGGCCTTGAGGGTGAGTTGTACCCTGTAAGGCAGTTTTTGCAGGGGTCACACTCTGAGTGACAAATGTATGACTTGATACTTTTTAGAGTAACCCTGCTGATAGTTTGGACACAATGAATAAAGAAAAGAACAGTTTGACAATTGCTTCTATATGGAGGCTGGGGTGGTAGCTCTGAAGGCAGAGTGCTTGCCTAGCATTCATAAGGCATTGGGTTGGGTTCCCAGCACTGCATAGGCCAGGCATGATGGCTCATGCCAGTTATTATAGCACTCAGGAGGTAGAGGCAGGAGGATCAGAAATTCAAAGTCATAATCAGGTACATAGTGAGTTTCAAGGTCAGCCTTGACTATAACAAATTACTTCTTTGGCATGGGCAGTCAGTTACATGAGGCACCATTATCTAAGAAAGAAATATCTGGTAACTGACAGTGTGAGGAGTTGGGGAGTAACTGGAGGTTAGGATCAGGGTGTAGTTGGAGATCTTCTCTCCAGGTGCCACCAAGCCCCAGCGGTACCATAACCCACATATAAAATAATCACTCAGACACTTATATTACTTATAAACTGTATGGCTGTGGCAGGCTTCTTGTTATCTACTTCTTTTATTTTAAATTAACCCATTTCTGCTAGTCTATAAGTTGCCACGTGGCTTGTGGCTTACCAGTACCTTACATCTTCCTCGTTGTGGTGGCTGGCAATGTCTCTCTGCCCTAGCCTTCCACCTCCCAGAATTCTCTTCTCTCTTGTCCTGCCTATACTTCCTGCCTGGCCACTGGCCAAACAGCATTTTATTTACACAGAGCGATATCCACAGCAGCAGGGAATTGGTGTGAAAATAAGAGAGTTCAACAAATTTTGAGGTAAAATGTTTTGAGAAGTTGGAAGCCCAAAGCTGTGGTGCAGACTTCTGATCCCAGTACTTGAGAGGCTGCAACACCAACCTGGGATACACAGCAAGCCCATGTTTCTGAAACCAATCAGCCCACTCACCAAATCAGTCAATAAAAAGCAGCCCATTTGATCAAATACTTCTAGTAGATACAAGTTTTTGAAGACTGTGGTAGGCATAGTCCTAAAGCCCTCAGAACCCTGGGGGCTTATCTAACAATGATTCTCTTCTTTTTTTGAAGGGTGTGGTAGTTTGGATGAGAATGGCCCACAGAGGCTCATATATTGTAATGCTTAGTCATCAGGGAATGGAACTGTTTGAAAGGATTAGAAGGATTAGGAGGTGTCACTGGTGGTGGCCTTTTCTGTTTCAAAAGCCCTTGCCAGGCCGTGTGTGTGTGTGTGTGTGTGTGTGTGTGTGTGTGTGTGTGTGTGTAAGTCTGAGATTAGATAATCTGAAGAAGTCAGTTCTCTCCTACTGCAAAAGTCCCTGGGATGGAACTCAGAGCATCAGGCTTAGCAGCAGGTACCTTTTGATAGAGATTACATGTCCACACGGTTGGGCTTGCCCGGCGGACCGCCTAACTATTTCCGGTTCAGAATAGCCGTCTCCAGGTCAGACATCTCGAGGGACCGGGACTCTGTGGCCTTACATGGTTGCGTAAAGCGCGTGAGCAGCCATGTAATCCATGCGCATGCGTGGAGTACCCACAGGAGTTCCTGTACGCATGCGAGGCCCAACCTTTAAAAAGCCGGTGCCATCTTGCATGAGTCTCTCAGTCTCTCTCCCCACCCCACGTGTGTTTCACACAGGCCTGTCACCTCTATCCTCTTTAATAAAACTCTTCTGTGGTCTTGTCGTGTTCGGGACATGTTCCTAGCACCAAATAAATACTAACACCTTTACCTGATGATCCATCTTGACAGCTCAGCTATTTTGTCTTATGAGTCAGGACTTCACATTGTAGCCTAGCTGGCCTCACAGCCATCTGAGGTCTGAGATTACTGGCCTACACAGCCACATTGGGCTTCTTTTTATCTGGTAATTTTCTGGAGGCTTGACTTCCTTTTGAATTCACCTTTATTTCCTGGGCTCAGTGGGGGCACTTTTTGAAAATGGAGGATGGTAGACAGTGCCGACCATTCCTGACTGAGGATAGCACTAGGGAGGGAAAACTTTGGATGGGTTGAAATGTGATGCTGGATGCTGGAGAGGTGAGTTTGGGAGCCTCTTCCAGCAAACAGCATGTGTATAACAGCTTCCACTGGGTGCCTGGTGACTGCAGGGTGGAAACCTGACTCGCTGGCACATGGTCACAGGCTTTTGTCTCTGATTCTGACTTGGAAGTGACTCATGGGTTGGAAAAAAACCTTTTGGAATCAAATGTAAGGGAATAAAAGGCAGTTTTGCCTTGACTGAGTTTTATCCTAAGATAAAGTATGGACCTGCTCTTCCATAAACTCTGGGAACCTTCTGCTGCTTCAACCTTCCTCCTACCATAGCATGGGAATTATGAAGCCTGACCAGCCACTCATTTTCTTCAAGATTTTTATGAAATGCAATTTAGAGGGAGATATAATCTCTCTTTTTTGTACTCCCTCCAATAAACCCTAATTACCACTAGGGCAAGGCAGATGGGCTTCTAGAAGCCTGGAGCAATATGTCACATTCTTCTTTTACATTAACCAAGTCTCTGGTTCCATCAGCCACCAGGCCAGTTCTCTGCCATTCAAACTAGTCCCCTGCAATCTGCAGTCGATTTTCTGAGCATCTGGTGGTGGGGACAGAGGCCGTGGCTCACACACACTGGAATACAGCTCAGAACAGTGGGGCTTAAATGTGGTCTGGAGAGAGCTAGTACTGAATTCCTTTGAGATGCTGGGCAACTTGGATTAAGAAATGCAGTTTGACTTTGGGGGCTAGAGGTGGAAGTAACAGATATAATTTAAACTAAACAATAAGGAGAATTTCTTGTATAAAAAAATTAGGCTGTCACAAGGAATATGAGGCAGACTGGGCTGGCTAAACCAAGGATGCAATGTGACCTACAACCTCAGAGCCCCTGCTGGCTTCTCTTTGTTCTTCTTTCTTTCTCTGCCCATATCTATCTTCACACTGGTTGGTTCCTCTTGTACTTGGCAGAAAATGGGGTCACATAGAACTTTATATAATTTCTTTCAGTTTATCCCTGGGGAGAAATTGCCTTTTACACTTCCAGTTTCAAGTTCCCCAAGAAGGCTTCCGATTGGATTAAAATGTGTCACCACTAGGATCGTGCACTAAGAGTGGGGTAAGAGAGTGGGGTGACTCAGGCCCTGTGTGGTCCCCGCCTGGTGGACTAAGTGGTTCTTCCGGGAGCCTTGTAGGTGTCGGGAGATCAGAAGGGGCTGCATCTTCACCTGTGACTTAGGAAACCCATGCTCTGTAGGCTGTTTTCAGAACCAGCCACAGGGGAAAAAGCCTTTTGAAAAATCTAGATGTGTGTAACTCCCCCATTGCTGAGAGGACAGTGACTGCCCCCATTATGCTGACGTGGCCACAAACAGATTGAGCACTCAATCCAAGCTCAGAAGACTGAGTAGTCCAGAGACACTAGTTTTTTCCCCTTTCTGAGCTAAGCCTCAGCTTCTGGTAGCGTTGGCACAGGCCTGGGGCAGGGGAAGAGACTATGGGCTCCTCTGGTGCCACTAGGCAAGCTGGGTAGGCTCAATGTGTGAGTGTGCTAAAAGAAAGCCAGGGCTCTACAAAAGAGATGCCAGCTGGGTGGCACAAGCCCCGCCCTAAGTTGTAGCATAGGTCTGGGGTCTAGGTCTTTTAATGAAAATCCTGTTAAGGGTAACCAAGCCGACTGCACTCCCAGCCTTGAAGATGGCAGAGTGCCTGGTCAATTTGCAGGGTGAGAACAGGAGCCTACTGTGCACCTGTGCACAGCGTACAAACTATGACCCACAAAATGTCACCAGCCCTGAGGTACAGTTTTCTAGACGCTCTCTCTGCAGAGGGAAACCCACCCGGGAAAACCCTGGGCTTTACCACCCAGGAGGACCGAACCCAGTGTGTGTGTGTGTGTGTAGGGGCGGGTTGGGGATGGCAAGGCCCACCTAACCTCCACCTCCCTTGGTGATTGCTGCTGGCTTTGTAACCTGCTCTGCCACGTTGTAAGGATTTGGAGGTGGGTGGAGACACCAGTTATATCAGCCAGAGGAATTTTTGGTTAAACTTAAGTTCCCCGGCCTCCCTCACCTCCCCCCAGGCCAGGCTCCCTCTTGACTCGGTGGCGACGACCCTGATGCAGCTGAGATCCAGACTGGCCAGGCAGCCGCCACGGCTCCCCTCCCCCGCCAGCCTGCGAGCTCATTTTCGCTCGGCCGGTCCCCGCGCCGCCGGATGGATGGCGCCCCACCCCCCTGCTCCTCTGCTCAGTCATTCAGACTTGGAAAGTCAATAACACGCTGACATCATCAGGGGTTTGTGTATTATTACACGGCTACTTTCCAGAATACCTGGCATTATCTAAGAGAGGAGCACTCCCAAGGCCCTGAGCGGAGCCTACAGCCCAGGCAAGGCGCGGCTGCTGCGGCCAGGCCCTTTTCTCCACCGGGAGTACCTCCAGGGCACCAATTAGGAACAGATGGTGGCTTCTGCTCTAAAAGCAGATGCACTTTAGATATCGATACAGATTCACTTTGGCTTAGGGGTGCACTCATAAGTCACCCTCAAGTGACCTCCATTTCTTCCGAATACACACATGCCCTGCCTTTTGCTCCTTAAAGACCATTTTCAGTGATCCTCACAAAGGCAAAAAAGAAAAGGCATTTGTTCTAACCAGAAGCCAAAGCGTGCCTCTTTTGAGGCCATGGCCGGTGATTAGGGCTTTGCTTTACCCCCAAGGCTGAACTGGCGGTTTTGGTGCCTGAGTTTCTCTTTAAGCTTCCTGCCGGGCAAACACACAGAAAAACATGACCCAGATTTATAGTGCAAAACTGCTTCCGAGCAAATTGCCTTAGTATTCTGTTTCGGTTCTGGAGGAGGGGAAGTAGATGAATTTGGTATTAATTAAGATACATTTATCTTACCGCTCTGGAGTTTCCTTTACCTAGAATGAGTTTTAAAAAATCATTTTATGCATTTTAGCAGTTCTCTTCCTCTCCTCTGCTGTAAACCGCACACGAAGGAGCTTTGATACTAATTAATTGTATAGCTTGCTGCCATTTTGCTCTGAGGGCACATTCACATGTTAAAGACTGTACACCCACAATATAACTCTCACAACATGATTCCTTTTCTGTTTGGCCAAACAGGCCATTTATTTGCAGACACGGGACAGGTCTCCTTTAAGTTCTATTCAGTATCTTTAATTGGAAATAAAAGGCAGCTAGTATTAATTTGGAGAATGACGGGGGAAGGGCTGTCCCTCCTTGGCCTCATCTTACCCTTCCTGCTCTGGCAGGGAGTGGCCTGATTTAAAAGTCCTTAAGTGCTCTCCTGGAGGAAGCAGAGCAGACAGCCTCTCAATGAGTAATGTTTTTTGCTCCTTGCAGTCAGTCATTCCAGTAGGTTAGGGAAACTTCCTTCTACATGGTATGACAGAGAGTCTCTGAAGCTGGTGCACACACCTGAGAGTCTGTGCTAGAACCTCTAAGATGGCGCCCTGGCTGCCTGAGACAGATCTGAAGTGGAGAGAAGTGTAAAAGAAGGAAATCATAGGGTCCGAAAGTAAAAAGAGCCCTCCTTTTGGAGTCTGGTTGAAACCTCTAGCCAGCTGAAAAGCAAGATCTTTATTTCAGTTAAAATTTGTTGTGACGGTTCCTGCCATACAAACAACATTCCTGTGTGTGTGCCTTTGGATCCAAGTGTGTGAACATCAGAGGATGACCTCAGGTGTTGTTTCCCAGGTGATTCTACTTTTTGTTGGAGGTGGGGTTTTCTCATCTGCCTCCCCCTTAATTTTTATTTATGTGTATGAGCATTCGTCTGTGTGGATGTGTGCAAGGGCCTATTGTGGTGAGAAGAGGGCTTTGATCCTCTGGAGCTGAAGTTGCTGTGGTTGGGAGCTCCCAGATATAGGTACTCAGAACTGATCTCTGCTCCTCTGCAAAAGCAGCAAGGGTTGGTAAGTCCTAGCTGCAGCCCCATGGCCTACTTCTTGAAGTAGTCTAGGTTAACTGGCCAGAGTTCCAGCTATCTGCCTGCTCCTACCTCCCATTTTGCCATTTTGCAGATTATGTGGTCATGCCTGATTTTCTATGTAGTTTCTAGGTAATTTATTCAGGCCCCCACACCTGAGGCAAGAGCTATCTACTCAACCCCAGAGATCCCTCTTCCATAGAACTACTTCATGTTAAATTAGCAATGAACCATGTTTAAGACCTAAGCCTGTTGATCTTGAGCATGGCTTTATTTTTTTTTCAGGATATTGTTTGGGAAGCTTACAAACAATAGTGTTAAAGGCAGTGAGGCTGCTCAGTGGGTATGGGTGCTAGCTGTGCAAGCCTGGAGCTCTACATGTAAGGAGAGAACTGACTCCAATGACTTGTTCTCTTACCTACACATGTGCATGTGAACATGTGAACCCATATGCACACATTACAGAAATATATAATCATAATACATTTTAAAAATTATTGATTTTTATTTTTATGTACATTGGTTATGTACATTGCCTATGGGTATGCCTGTGTAAGGATGTCAGGTCCCCTAGAACTGCAGTTACAGTTGTGAGCTGCAATGTGGGTGCTGGGAATTGACCCTGCGTCCTCTGAAAGAGCAGCCGGTGCTTCTAACCACTGAGCCATCTCTCCAGCCCCCAATAATACATGTTTCAAAAGTAAAAAGATATTAATTGTATTTTCAGTGGAGATATCCTACCTTCTGGAATCCCTTAACCAGGTATTCAGGTATTTACCTTATCAATTGTAGTTCTGTAATAAGCTGCCCAGGGACCATCCTGGGATCTCATCTAGATTCCTTAGCAACCCTTTAAAATAAGTTTTTAAAAACTATTCTTTGGAATAGTCATATATTTGTGTACATATATATATGCACGTGTATGTCTATATGTATGCACACACACACAAACACACACACACACACACACACACACACACACACACAAAACTATTCCAAAGACAATGAAGTGGGCTTTTTGAGGGAGCCCACACCAGTAAGCAAGTTCTGTTGTGTCTATTCCCCTGCCCTTCAAGTGCTTGTCTTTTCTGTTGTTAAAGAATTTCCAACTCCACTTCATACTGGCTCCTCTTAAAAATGTTTTCTGCATCAAAGCTAAGGATCTACTTTTCCCTGAGTCTGGGTCCCTAAAAGAGGAAGTTATCAGAACAAAGATATCCTCCATCCATCTGGCTCCTGGTGGCATTCTTCTGTACCTTGCAATCACCTTCTCACCCTGGATTTCTGCCTAGGCAGAGAGACTCAAGCCAGAAGCTAATGGAGGAGGCCACTCCTTCCACTGCTCTGTTCAGAGCAGCCATAGTCAGGAGTGACTGTGGTAGTTCTCTATTTCCTTTGGAAAATAGAGGTTGCCCTCTGAGCCTTTCTTGCCAAATATTTGCCAGCTGGTTAGTTCACAAGATTCTTCTCTCTTAGATGGGCCAGGTGCAGAGTCCTCTCATCTTGGTTTTGAAGGAAACAGTGTTGAAGTACACCCTTAGCTTTGAGGAAGACCATAGCAATGCTGGTCCTTCACCCAACCCGAGAAAGGGTTTGCGCTGTGCTGCTTCAGCTGGTCCCAAACATCTTGGTTCAAGTACTCCCACAGCATAGTTCCCCCATTCGATGAGATTACAGATGTGCATCACCATACCCATCTCTACTAGAAATACCAGAATAGCCACATTTATTGCCACTCTATTCACAATAGTCAGGAAACAGAGCCAGATTAGGTGTCTATCAATTGATTTATGGATAATGAAACGGTGAAGTAAGCCAGGCTCGAAAAGATAATCACTGCATTTTGTCTCTCATGCAGACCCTAGCCTTTAATATATATACATACACACACACACACACACATATATGTGTGTGTGTATGTATGTATGTAAGAGTAAGTGTGAGTAGAGGTCAGGAAACAAGAAAGGGGCCCATAAGTTGGAGGAAAAAAGAAGCTTCAGGGGAGAGGGGTAGAGGATGTAGAACACATGTGAGGTGAAAATGGAAGGAAACTACAGGGGTATGTCGGGGTGGGGGCTGGGAAGGAAGAAGGGAGGAAGGGAACCAATTCAAACTAATTAAGTCTGAAAGCGCCATAAGGAAACTTGTTATTTTGTATGCTAATTAATACATAAATTACAAAACGCATAAACTGTCTGTGAGCAAGATTTTAAATCTATTGCTCACTGATATTTTTGATTAAAAATTAGAGAAATAAATTAGAAAAACAGAAATAGGATGTGTTGGTGCTTAACAATAAACACAGCAGGGAGGAGGTTGAAGCAAGAGGATATTGAGTTGGAGGTCTTATATAGTAAGCCCCTGTCTACAAATAAATAAACAAATATTAGAAAACAGGTTGAGTGGGGCTTTTAGTAGATTTCAAAAATTAGATTCAGAAATTTTCTGTGTTGAGCTGTTACTATTTCAAAATCTTCTGGGTTGCTATGCACATCTAGTCATGGAATATAGCAAACAGTTATTGAACCCGGGATCTTAACTTTGAATAGAAATGGTGCAGACAAGGCAAACTGGAAGGCCAAAGTGATGAATTCAGCCCTTGCTGGTGTTTAGGGGTCCTGCCTGATCAATTTTGTTAGGCTTTACAAACCAAACCAAACCAAACCAAAACAAAACAAACCAAAACAAACCAAACCAAAACAAACATCAACATTAACGATAACAGAAATCCAAACTGGAATAAAGATCTGGAGTTTTCACTTCTTAGTAAAGAAAAAAAAGGAACTCTGTGGTGATATTGTGTTTCCCCCAAATATTGTGTATCCTAATAAACTTATCTGGAGTCAGAGAACAGAACAGCCACTAGATTTAGAGGCCAGAAAATGGTGGCACACACAGCTTTGATCTTAGCATTCCAGAGGCAGAGATTCATCTGGATCTCTGTACTGGAAACAGCCAGACATGGTTACTCCTCCCTTTAATCCCAGGTGTGAAAACCAGGAACTAGAGCTGGTTAAGCTTTTAGGATTTTGAATAGCAGTTCGGCTGAGATTCATTCTGGATGAGGACTCAGAGGCTTCCAGTCTGAGGAAACAGGATCAGCTGAGGAATTGGCAAGGTGAGATGGCTGTGGCTTGTTCTGCTTCTCTGATCTTCCAGCATTTACCCCAATACCCAGTTCCAGGTTTTATTAATAAGAACTTTTAAGATTCGTGCTACTACATCTTTTTCTGTAACAGAAAAAGCTTCAGGCAATACAAACCACAGTGACCACTGGGCTGAACTGAACGGAGATGCTCCTTTCAAAGCCAGTGCCAGCCTCTGAGGCCTCTGGTGCAGTCTTTCCCTCTCAAGCAGGTTCATTCTCTTATATTTGTGGTGCTTCATGAAGCTGGTGAATCTGTGCAGCCCTTGGCATTTTTCTCATCTTTCCACAGGGAAGGACCATTCTGTAAAGGCCCAAAGAACCTTTCTATGTTAGTATAAGTCTAGGACTACAGGCTGCTTGTGACTTTCAGGGGCCCTGAATACTCCTTTGATAAGTGAATCTGACACTTTATCTCCTTAAGAGTTAACATCTCTAGCTGCATGTAATGTGCTAATGGATGAATTTTGAAACTTATTTCTTGGGTTGGATGTAGCTTAGTTGGTAGAGTGCTTGCCTAAGTATGTGCAAAGCCCTGGGCTTAATCTCCTATACCTCATAAAACTGGATGGAGAGGAATGTGTCATGACTGTCATCCTAGTGCTGGGGAGATAAAAGGAACAGAACTTAAGGTGGTCCTCAGCTATATAGTGATGAGACTCTCAAAAAAGAAAAGAAAAGGAAAACAAAAAAGCTAACATTCATCACCACCCCTCACCCCTGAGACAGGGTTTTTCTGTGTAGTCTTGGCTGTCATAACTCACACTCTGTAGATAAGGCTAGCCTCAGAGTCAGATATCAGCCTGCCTCTGCCTCCCAAGTGTTGGGATTAAAGACATGTGTCACCATGCCCAGCCTTCATTTACTTTCTTTTTTAAAAAAATTTTTTAATTTTAATTTTTATTTATTATGTGTTTTAATTTTATACATCAGCCATGGGTTTCCCTGTCCTCCCCACTCCTGCCCTCATCCCCACCTTTCCCCCAACCCCTCCCCTCCATTCCCATCTCCTCCAGGACCAAGACACCCCTGGGGATTCATTTAAACCTGGTGGATTCAGTACAGGCAGGGCCAGTACCCTCCTTCCAGGCTGAGCAAAGTGTCCCTGTACAAGCCCAAGGTTCCAAACAGCCAGCTCATGCTCTAAAGACAGGTCCTGGTCCCACTGCCTGGGTGCCTCCCAAGCAGACCAAGCTATTCAATTGTTTCACTTATCCAGAGGGCCTGATCCAGCTGGGGGCTCCTCAGCCGTTGGTTCATAATTCATGTGTTTCCATTCGATTGGCTATTTGTCCCTGTGATTTTTGCAATCTTGGATTCAACCATTCACGCTCTTGCAGTCCCTCCTCTTTCTCGACAGTTAGACACCTGGAGCTCCACCTGGGGCCTGGCTGAGGATCTCTGCATCCACTTCCATCAGTTATTGCATGAGAGTTCCAAGATGACTGTTAGGGTGTTTAGTCATCTGATCACCAGACTAGGTCAGATCAGGCTTTCTCTCGACCATTGCCAGCAGTCTACAGAGGATATATCATTGTGGGTTTCTGGGGACCTCTCTAGCACTTTGCTCATTCCTGTTCTCATGTGGTCTTCATTTATCATGGTCTGTTATTCCTCGTTCTCCCTTTCTGTTCTTGATCCAGGAGGATATTAGATGTAAAACAAAGATGACTAGACTGCTCCACAACTCCAGGGAGGCTACCTAGAAAATGGGACCCTAGGAAGGACCCAGGGATCACCCAATGACAGAGAAATGGATGAGATCTTCATTTACTTTCTTATGAAAAGAATAATAGCTGTCATCTTACAGCTGTCTGGTGTGTACATCCTTTAGAATAGTAGTTATCAACCTGTGGGTTATGACCCCCTTGGCAAACTTTTATCTCCAAAAATATTATATTACAATTCATAATAATAGCAAATTTTAAGAACCCAATGTGTGTGAAGCATTTTCACACATTGCTTCTATAAATCTCTTCAATTCTCATGTATAGTAGATGTTTATTGTGCTTGCACATTTGTGTTTCCTCTCCCCCAACTCATATGGTGAACCCTGATAAACCTCATACACAATACTATTGAAAGGTAGAGCCTTCAGGAGATGACTAAAGGTCATGAGGTCACCACTCTGACTATGGGGTTAGTGCATTTATACAAGAAACCCAAAGAGGCTTTACCTTTGAAATGATCTTACTCTTTGGAGCACTTGCCATGGTCCATGTAAGGTGAGCAGAGGACAACTCTGTGTAGTCAGTCCCTCTTTCCAGCTTTATGTGGGTTCCCTCAAGTCCTCAGCCTTGCAAGGCAAGCTCCATTACCTGTTCAACTATCTCACTGCCTTCCCCCGACCCCCCACCATGGGAACATTTAATCCTTTCTATCTTGTGAGGACCCATGAAGAGTGGACTCCTTGATCTTGAACTTTCCAGAACTGTAAACGATGCATTTCTATTATTTGCAAATCACCTAGTTCAAGGTTTGTTTGGTTTTGTTTCAGTTTTTCTAAGGCAGGAGGATTACCATCCCACTTTTCAAGCAAAGAGAGCCTCAGAAGGCAAGAGAACTGAATGCTGATAGCATCTTCCACCTCTGCAGACCAACTGACCATGGCAACAGTCATGACTCCACCTTGGTTTCCTTGGGTACGGGGGGGGGGGGGGGGGGGGGCTATAAGTTGGGCACAGATTTGCTTTGTAAAGCATTTCAAATGTAATTACATGCAAAAAGCTTTCTTCCTATGTACCCTTAAGGTCCCAGACAGGGACCATGACCTTCTGGTTCATAAGATACACCCATCTGAATTTGCTAGTTGCACTTTAGCAAACAGTTGAAGACTAATAGTTGTTCAAACTATTTTAATATTTTTAAATCCATTTAGGTTTGTTCTGTGTCTTCCAAAGTACTTAAGATTTTATTT
This sequence comes from Onychomys torridus, assembly GCF_903995425.1. Lineage (NCBI taxonomy): Eukaryota > Metazoa > Chordata > Mammalia > Rodentia > Cricetidae > Onychomys > Onychomys torridus. The sequence goes on along the minus strand of NC_050448.1, from coordinate 2,025,755 downwards.
TAACAGGATTTTTTCAATATTGTAGGATGAGAGTAATGAATCTGACTGAGTATATCAGTGAAATGGTAGAGAATAAAGTACACGAAACTCTTAAACTACTGGGAGGGGCTGACAGGCAGCACACACCTATACAAAGCTTAGCACCAGAAAGGCTGTGTGCACCAGAATGCAGATGTTATCAGCACTCAGTTCTCTTGCCTTCTGAGGCCCTCATTGCTTGAAAAGTGTGTCAGAAGGATCACAATTCAAGGTCAGTCTTTGCTACATTAAAATGAATGAATGAATGAATGAATGGATAGATAGATAAATAAATAGATAGATAAATAAAATGCTTAAATACTTTGCCTACTCTGGCAAAAAAGTAGAGGTAGATGGTAATGTTATCCAATAAGATGGTATGCTTATGCCAGGGAACATGGAAGAAAAGATAAGCTTTGGTGGATGTCCCATGGGGTTTCTTTGACAAGTAATGGATCTTGATCTGAAGTAGGCCCAAGTTCTGACTCCTGAAGGGAAAACTGGCCTGTGGCAGTCTATCATGGAGCCAAGCCCTGAAACTTGAGTTTATCCCCAGGACCCACATAAAAAGCCAGACTTGACTGCACAGATCTCTAACTCCAGCATTGGAACCAGAGATAGGTAAGTTCAGAGAGCTCACTGGTGAGTCAGCCTAGTTAATATGAAGTTTCTGGTTCAATGAGAGACCCTGTCTCAAAGGCAGTAAGAGATTGAAAGATGAAGACACTTGACATTTGGCTCTGGGCTCTGTATGTATCCACATGGATTTGAACACCACATTGTAATTTTGCTACAGGTTGAGATTTGTTGCTCTAGTGGCTTCCTGAAAGTGTGGGTAGTACTGAGCCTGACTTGGATGGTGTGTTCTGCTCTATGCCTGCCTGGGCATTGCCTCACAGCACCAAATTTGATCTTTTCTCCATGCTTTATGCCCCTTTCACCTTGTGCCATTGTACTTATGTATTTGGGACCATTATTTGAAAAAATAAGAAATACTTGAAAACAAATATTGTGAAACCTAAGAGATGATCTACTAACTATAAAGTGAGCAAGTCATAGGTAGGTATATACAGGGTAGACATGCTGGACAAAGAAGTTAATTTACATCCTGGGCTGGGGGTGGGGGGAAAATAGGAGGGTATTAGATCTCACCATGTTATTTAGTATGACTTTCAATTTAAAACATATGAACTAGTTATTTCTGGAATTTTCTATTTAATGGTTTTAGATCATGATCAGTGGAAAGAAGGCAAAATCTTTGTTAAGGAAGGACTATTATCTGGGTCTGGAGGAGATTAGTGCAAGGGTGGGGGATAGAAGCCAAAGACAACAGATTTGAAGAGAATCCAACTCAAGGTCAGAAAAATACAGAAATGGAACTCTAGAGCTTGAGATAGAAAACACCATTCAGGGCTGGAGCTCAGCTGGTAGAATTCTTGCCCAGCATGCACCAGGCCCTAAGTTTGGTCCCTGGGCATAGTTGTGCATCCCTGAACCCCTAGCTGTTGTGGATATCACTCTGTATAAATAAAATGCTGTTTGACCAGTGGCCAGGCAGGAAGTATAGGCAGGACAAGAGAGAAGAGAATTCTGGGAGGTGGAAGGCTAGGGCAGAGAGATACTGCCAGCCGCCATGATGACAAGTGAAATGTAAGATACTGGTAAGCCACAAGCCACGTGGCAAAGTATAGATTAATAGAAATGGGTTAATTTAAGAAAAAAGAAGTAGATAACAAGAAGCCTGCTATGGCCATACAGTTTATAAGTAATATAAGTGTCTGAGTGATTATTTTATACATGGGTTATGGTACCACGGGGACTTGGTTGAACCTGGAGAGAAGCTCTCCAACTACACCCAGCACTTGGGGACATGTGGAAGGTGAAGGCAGGAGAATTAAGAGTTCAAGGCCATCCTAACTACATAGCAGGTCTAAGGTCAGCCTGGGTTACAGGAAACTGTCAAAAGCAAACATCAAAAAAATGTATCATTTGCTCATTTTTCCCAGCCTTAGATTTCTAGAGGTAAGTTCTTTTAACTACATCTCTTTTATGGCATTTACTTTAAATTTGCTAGTAATACTATTCCTTTAAAAATGATTAATCAGTTAACCCCAGCACTCGGGAGGCAGAGGCAGGTGCATCTCTGAGTTCCAGGCCAGCCTGGTCTACAAAGTGAGTTCCAGGACAGCCAGGGCTACACAGAAAAACCTTATCTTAAAAAAAAACAGACAAAACCAAACATAACCCAACCAACCAAACAAACAAAAACAATGATTAATCAGATCAAAGTAGAAGCTATGAGCGCTTGGCTATAGCAGATGAGGATATTATGTTCTACTGCCTTCTCTCAAGGTTTGGTTGTGATGCCCGCTGCTTTAAGTTCTGGTGCTGAGTAACTCAGACCAGTGTAAATGGGAAATTCTGCCCTAACTGTATCCTGCCCTAACTTACTTAATGAAGAACATCTCTAGCAGGCTGGTTTTGTCCTTCCCTGGCAAGCACAAGATTCCTGGTCCTGCTTTCTCCAGCACCCTCCTCACCCTACCCCTATCAAAGTACCCTCCATTCTTCAAAGCCCACACCAGTTCTTTCTTCATCCATAAATCTCAGCTGCACCATTGTCCTTTGGCCTCCCTCTTCCAGGTTCCTTGATTCTACAACACACAATTTAGCACTTAATTATAAAGTTTATTGTTTGTTCTCAAGCCTGCTCTTTCTCCCTTCTCCTGGAGTTGATCATAGCCTCTTGCAAGGCTAGTTTTCAGCAAATGTTTATTGAGCTGAATCAGTCTTCTCTGTAATTGTCAATCTGGGACTTGCTTTTCTGCCTCAATAGATTATAAACTTCATATGGTCTTGTATTTTCTTAGACTGTAGAACACAGTAGGAATTCAATACTAAATAATTATTGGTTAATTCTACTTTTACTCTGCACTCATTGCCTGGTAAAATTTCTCTTGCACTTACAAAGAGATAGAAGAGGGTGGGTGGAAATGTGCTATTTAAATCAACTCCAGGTTGTATAATATATGTATTTCCATGCCCATTTTTTGTGAGCAGGACTCTTTCTCCCATCTCATTCTCTATGCTCCCAAAGATACTGGTAGACATGATTCAGTAATTGTCTTACTAGAAAGTTTTTGTGAGCAGAAAAGAAGCTTTCAAAATAATAATTATTTAATTAATAAATCTACAAATGTAGTTATTTTTAAAAGCAAATTCTGTTTACAAATCCTGCTTTCATTTATAAAGCCAGCAAGTTTAACATTTTTTTAAGGAGATATTGATCAATTTTTTTTTTTTTTTTTTTTTTTTAGAAAAATAACTACACTGGAACATTTAAAGTTCCTACTCTTTTTTTTTTTTTTTTTTTTTTTTTTTGAGATAGAATCTCATACCATAATCTTGGCTCACCTGGAACTCACTATATAGCCCAGGCTGACCTAGAATTTGCATCAATCTGCTTGATTCAACCTCCCAAGTGCTAGAAATACAGGTGTGTACAATCATACCTAGTTTAAAATTTCATTCATGGTCTTTTAAGAAAAGATTTATTTTATCTTTAATATGTGTCTTTCTGCCAGTAGGTGTGTTCACATGCAAGTGGATGCCTTCTGGGGCCAGAAGAAGGTATCCAATCTCCTGGACTTGGCGTCTCAGGCAGTTGTAAGCCACTCAACATGGATGCTAGCAACTGAACTCCAATTCTCTGGAGTAATGGATGTTCTTAACTACTGAGCCATCTCTTCAGCCCCATGTCATTTTAAAATTTAAGACAGGCTAGCTTCAAATTTTTCATGTTGTTAAAGGTGGTCTTGAACTCTTATATCCTGAAAACTACCTTCACAGTGTTAGAATTACTGACTTGTGCCATTATGTTGACATGCTGCTGGGGATCAATACAGGTCTTGCAGGCTAGACTCTACCAATAGAGCTGCATCCCAAGCCCTCATTTATGATTTAAATACTATTGACTTTCCTTTTATAGACTATAATGCTTTATTTTGGCTAGCAAAGCCTTTCCTAAGTACTTAGATACCTGTTATAAATCCAACAAACCATATTTTTTTTATACAAGAATAAGACATTTTATTTCATCTCACAAATTGACAGTCTACACACAGATATAAAATAGTCACCTGAGCAGTAATAATGGTACATGTGGCATTCTCTTCTAACGCTTCTGCAGTGTCCATGGCTTAGAAATCCAGGCTGTAACTGAAGGAAAACTCAGTTCTCAAAATAGTAAAATTAAGAGAAGAAGAGAAGGCCATCCTACGTTGTCTTCATTCCAGCCTTGGTCTGGGGGCTGGGTACAGTAGTTCCTGCAGGGTGATGGGTTCAGAGAGTAACAGTGGGAGAGATGGGAAAATAACATCCAGGAGAGCAAAGATTAAGGTGCTGGTATGTGCTGAGAAAGCAGCTGAAAGGAAGACCCAGGGAGGAGACAAGCTGGGAATGGAGAAATGTTGACACATTGTGTACATGGAGGTATCTCAAGAATGAAACAAGAGATACATTGTTTCAAAAGAACAGTTTTTTTTGTTTTTTTTTTAATCTTTGCTACTGACACAGTAACGCTATCTACTGTCCAGAAAATAACAAGGAATATACATGGAAAAGACAAAACAAAACAAACTTGTAGTCCAATTCCTCACCTGGTGAACATTTGGTAAATTTCTAGCCCCACCCCCTCATGAATATATTCTAGTTTATCTTGTAGTGAAATCTCTTTAAAGCACTGCTTAGATTGTATCATTTTTTAAAAAAGATATTTATTTATTAAAAATTTTTTCATTTTACATACCAACCCCAGTTTCCCCTCCCTCCTCTTCTCCCGCCTCCTCACCTCCCTCCCACTCTACCCCCATCCACTCCTCAGAGTGGGTAAGGCCTCCCATGTTAGTCAACAAAGTCTGGCATACCAACTTGAAGGAGATCCTAGCCCCTCCCCATTGTATCAAGGCTGAGCAAGGTATCCCACCACAGGGAATGGGCTCCAAAAAACCAGTTTATGCACCTGGGATAAGTCCTGGTCCTGCTGCCAGGGACCCCACAAACAGATCAAGCCACACAACTGTCACCCACATTCAGCAGGCCTAGTTCAGTCCCATGCAGGTTCCTGAACTTTCAGTCCAGAGTCAGTGAGCTCCAACTAGCACTGGTCAGCTGTCTCTGTGGGTTTCCCCATCATGATCTTGACCACCACCTCCTGCTCCTCCTCTTCCTCTTCTTCTTTTGAATGCTGAATGATGTTTATTGAAGGAGGGAGGAGGTCTTAAATACAGGCTTACAGCACAATGGGAGAACCCTGGAGGGCAGAAGTTCACTTTTGTTTTTTTTTTTTTTTTTGTTGTTGTTGTTGTTTTTTGTTTTCTTTAAGCAGAGGGGCAAACACTCTACCACTGAGCTAAATCCCCAACCCCACTTCTGATGTTTTACAATCTTGTATCTAAGTTGTTAATGCCCAATATGCTGGATACACAGGCAAAGAGCTTCCCTTAAGCATTCAGGAGGGTGGAATCTTGCAGGGAATTAGCATAGGGAGGATATCAAGGTCAAGGTCTACAAGCAATGCAAGGGTTACCCAAAATGGGAGCACACAGCACTCAGAAACCCAATGAGGAATCTCATTGTCCTGAGGAAAGACATAAGCAGAACTCCGGGCCCACACCAACACCAGATCGGGTCCCCTCCAAGTGTCAGTAGAAAGATCCTTCCATCGTTCCAGAGGGTGATTTGCAACAGGAGCCCTCCAGTACTTTTCTGTAGTGGATACTCCAGCAGAATCCACCGATAAAAAATTTAAAATATATAATACAAGGGAAAGAATAGAATGTGGAGAAGAATGAAGAGCCTCTAGTTTCCCCTTTTTGCTTTAACAAAATGTATTTGTTTTTTTTAATAGTTCAAATTTTTCTTTTTCTTTTTTTAAATTAATTAACTAATTTTTCTATTATCAGCTTGATAAAGTTTGAATTCCTACCTTAGTAGTGTAAGGTTTCATTGAGGGTTGCTCAGTAATTGAGTAAAACCAAATCTTATTATAAGCAACAGTCATCCTAGGGTCCTCCATGCCATATATATAGCCTTATGGTTCTGTGGGTTGCAGTCTGATTGTTCTTTGCTTTATTCTTTATATAGAATCCACTTATGAGTGAGTACATACCATGTTTGTCCTTCTGAGTCTGGGTTACCTCACTCAGGATGATTTTTTCTAGTTCCATCCATTTGCCTGCAAATTTCATTCTGTCATTGTTTTTCTCTGCTGAGTAGTACTCCATTGTGTATATGTACCACATTTTCTTAATCCATTCTTCAGTTGATGGGCATCTAAGTTGTTTCCAGGTTCTGGCTATTACAAACAATGCTGCTATGAACATAGTTGAGCATGTATCTTTGTGGTATGGTTGAGCATTCCTTGGGTATATGCCCAAGAGTCGTATGGCTGGGTCTTGAGGTAGTTCGATTCCCAATTTTCTGAGAAACCGCCATACTGACTTCTACAGTGGTTGTACAAGTTTGCATTCCCACCAACAGTGGAGGAGTGTTCCCTTTGCTCTGCATCCTCTCCAACATTGACTGTTATTAGTGTTTTTGATCATAGCCATTCTGACAGGTGTAAGGTGGTATCTCAGAGTCATTTTGATTTGCATTTCTCTGTTGAATAAGGATGTTGAGCATTTCTTTAAAATGCCTTTCAGCCATTTGTGATTCTTGTTTTGTGAATTCTCTGTTTACCTCTTTAGCCCATTTTAAAATTGGATTGTTTGGTATTTTGATGTCTAATTTCCTGAGTTCTTTATATACTGTGGAGAACAATCCTCTGTCAGATGTGGGGTTGGTGAAGATCTTTTCCCATTCTGTAGGCTGTCCTTTTGTCTTATTGACCATATCTTTTGCCCTGCAAAAGCTTCTCAGTTTCAAGAGGTCCCATTTATTAATTGTTGTGCACAGTGTTTGTGCTGTTGGTATTATATTTAGGAAGTGATCTCTGGTGTCAATGTGTTCAAGAGTACTTCCTACTTTCTCTTCTATTAAGTTTAATGTAACAGGATTTATGTTGAGGTCTTTGACCCACTTGGACTTGAGTTTTGTGCATGGTGACAGATATGGATCTATTTGTAATCTTTTACATATTGACATCCAGTTATGCCAGCACCATTTGTTGAAGATACTTTCTTTTTTCCATTGTATAGTTTTGGCTTCTTTGTCAAAAATCAGGTATTTATATGTGTGTGGATTAATGTTGGGGTCTTCAGTTCAATTCCATTGGTCCGTATGTTGGTTTTTATACCAGTACCAGGCTGTTTCTATTACTATAGCTCTATAGTATAGCCTGAGGTCAGGGATGGTGATGCCTCCAGAGGTTGCTTTATCATACAGGATTCTTTTAGGTATCCTGGGTCTTTTGTTTTCCCATATGAAGTTGAGTATTTTTCTTTCCAAGTCTGTGAAGAATTGTGTTGGGATTTTGATGGGGATTGTATTGAATCTTTAGATTGCTTTTGGTAAGACTGTCATTTTTACTATGTTAATCTTACCTATCCATGAGCATGGGATATCCTTCCATTTTCTGATATCTTTCTTTCTTTAGAGATTTAAAGTTCTTATCAAAAAGGTTCTTCACTTGTTTAGTTAGTGTTATCCCAAGGTGTTTTATATTATTTGTGGCTATTGTAAAGGGTGATGTTTCTCTGATTTCTTTCTCAGCCCTTTTATCATTTGTGTATAGGAGGGTTACTGATTTTTTTGAGTTGTTCTTGTATCCTGCCACTTTACTGAAGGAGTTTATCAGCTGTAGGAGTTCCCTGGTAGAATTTTTGGGGTCACTTATGTATACTGTCATATCATCTGCAAATAGTGAAAGTTTGACTTCTTCCTTTCTAATTTGTATCCCTTTGATCTCCTTTTGTTGTCTTATTGCTCTAGCTAGAACTTCTAGTACTGTATTGAATAAATATGGGGAGAGAGGACAGCCTTGTCTTGTTCCTGATTTTAGTGGTATTGGTTTGAGTTTCTCTCCATTTAATTTGATAGTGGCTGTTGGCTTGCTGTAAATTGCCTTTATTATGAACAAACCATATTTATAGATAAGAGAAGTCTGAGATTTCTTACGTCTTTCAAAAGCTTTCTTAAATATTCCACTGTTATATATTAAATGACAAAACTCTGAGTCACTCAATTATATGTTTTCAATTGGAATTAAGAAGCATCACTGTCACAAGAGGAAGCCAGATTTAAGTGCTATGTTTGTACACAGCTCTTGGGGTAAAATATCACATGTTTCATGTTTTCTTTTTTATTAATATGTATTAGTTTTAATAATGGGCTTCATTATGACATTTTCATTCATATGTAAAGTAAAATATATTTTGATAATATACACTCTATTATCCTCTTTTGTCCCCTTCACATCCCTACTGATCCCCTTCCTTTCTCAACTGATCTCTTTCTATCCTTTGATTTTTTTCTTTTTGTAGTTAAGATTGCTTATATGCATTTAGCTTATCAGTGGCTACACCACTGAAGAAAATGTCTCCATCTTCTCCAGCAACCATTAACTGTGCATAAATTCTCAGGGATGAGCATGACATCATGAGGCCATATGCCATCACTGATGGAATGGTTTCAGGCCCAATCTTGTGCAGGTATCACAGCTGCTGAGAGCTCAAAAGCTCCACAGCCATGTCATGACCAGAAGATAGCATTTTACAACCCCTCTCCTTTCTCTTTTATGTTCTTTCTGCTCCCTCTTCTATGATGTTTTTGGAGCCTTTGATGGGGTGTTTACAGACATCTCATTTATGGCTGATCTCTTGACAATAACTTATTCTCAGCATTCTGACTACTTATAAGTCTCTGCAGTAACCACTTCCCACTTCAAAATGGAGCTTCTCTGACCAAAGCTGACAGCAGCATTTATCTATGGGCATAAACATTCGATAGGCAAAACATGCCTGCTGTGGGAAGTTCTGTATTTCAAATGTGTTGTTCTGATTGGTTAAAATAAATGAAGTGCTGATTGGCCAATAGCCAGGCAGGAAGGATAGGGTAGGAGGGACAAGGAGGAGGAGAATTGTGGGAAGTGGAAGGCTGGGTAGAGAGATCCTGCCAGCCGCCGCCATGACAAGAAAGATGTAAGGTACCAGTAAGCCACTAGCCATGTGGCAAAGTATAGATTAATAAAAATGGGTTAATTTAAGATAGAAGAAGTCGATAACAAGAAGCCTGCCATGGCCATACAGTTTTTAAATAATATAAGTCTTTGTGTGCTTACTTGGTTGGATCTGAGCGACTGTGGGATTGGCAGGTAAGAGAGATTTGTCTTGACTATGGGCCAGGCAGGAAAACTCTACCTACACATGCCCATTTGTTGAAAATAAAACAAAACAAAACCCGTACAATAACAGTGGTAGGTTCCCTGCTAGGTTGTGTCCTCAGTCATGTGCTTTAGACTGGTTAATAGCACCAGATGTAGAGTGCAGCTAAAATCCAGGCAGGAAACAGTTTCCCACATAATAGTGATGCAACATCACACTGGTGGGCATTCTTGCCTGGTATTCGATATTGCAGTTCTAAGGTTACATAGTCATGTATGACTGCTGACTTCTCTGCTCCTGCAGCCTTCATAGCACATTCTATTACCATGAGTGCCTGGACAACAGGACAGGATTTCCAGGTTAGTACTAGTTTGATTTCCACCCCCCCCCACATCCTACAACTAAAATCTGTGGTTCTCCAACAATAGGGACTCACTGTCCAGTTCTGGCTGGCCACCAAGAGCAATAGCAGCAGGCTGTATTGTTTTGGGAGCCTTTGGACCTTCCCTGGCCATAGAGCCAAAGGGAGATAACCCACCCCTGGCACTGAGATTTTCATTTAATAACAGTTTTATCCACTCATGGTGCCTCTGTTAAGTTTTTTTTTTTTTTTTTTTTTTTTTTTAACTAGCTACAAAAGACCAGTTTTCCTCTGGCTTTTCCAAACATAATCCTTAGTTTTGGTTGGCCCTCTTCCCTACTTCCATCTTCCCCTATATGCTGCCCACCATGTCCACTTAAACCTTTCTCCCAGTTTGCTATTTTAAAAATATGAACTAACAGATTCTTCTGTTAAAGTTCAGGAATTAAAAGATGAGGGGATGGTTTAAATAAGATGACTCCCATAGTCCTGGACTTCCAAATAGTTGGTTTCCAGTTAGTGTCCATGGGGAGGCTTAGGATGTGTAGCCTTGTTGAAAGAGACTTTGAGAGTTGAGCTCCTGCCATTTCAACTTTCCTCTCTCTGTTTTGTACTGACAGTCCAAGATGTGAGCTTTCAGCTTCTGACTCCTGTTTCTATCCCTTCAGTACCCCATCATGAACTCTAACCCTCTGGAACCATGCCCAAATAAACTTCTTTTCCAGAAGTTTCCTTGGTCATGGTGCTTTATAATAGAAAATAACTGATATTTATTAATTAATTAATACCAATGCTTATTTATTGGGGGAGTGTTACTCTGACAGATTTGGGAGTTGCCTTCTGTGTTAGTCAGCTCGTGCTTCTGTCACAGACCACCATAAACTGGTGGCTTCAAGAATAGTCTAGTTTTCACAGTTCTAGAGTCTGACAAGATGAGGCCAGAGGATCAGTCTGGATTTGGAAAGCTCCACACACTTTTCTTCATATGATCTCATGGTGTGACACTGCCTCTCTTCAGGACACATCCCATCTGTCCCATCTATGAGAGCTTTATCTACATGACTTCATTACTATCCATGTACCTTCCAAATGTGATTGTGTGGGAGATTCAGGTTCTCCATGGGATTTTGGAGAACACAGATCCAGTCCTTATCACTTCCCTCTTTTGACTTTGGGAACAGTGTAGATGGTTGCCAGAACTGAAGCCTGGAGACAGGAGCTTGGGCCAGGATGTAGTGGGAATTTTCTCTGGGCTACCAACCTCCTCCCAAATAAACATGTGAAGATTTATCATTAATTATGAATGTTTGGCTTTAGCTTTGGCAGGGCCCATTAGCTCTTACCTGTTTCTATTCATCTACATTTTGCCTTGGGGCTTTTTAACTTTCTTTTATTCTGTATGTCTTACTTTCCTGCTTCCTCTGTATCTGTCTGGTTGTCCCCTGCCTTCTCCCTGGCATCTCTTTTCTTTCTTCTCCTGATCCTAAATTGTTCTACTTACTCTCCCTGATTGGAAGTCCTGTCTATACCTCCTACCTCACTTTTGGCCATTCAGCTTTTTATTAGACCAATCAGGTGCTTTAGGTAGGCAAGGTTATTGGTTAAATTATTAAGGCCACTCCACGTAGTTAAAAGGGAGGTTTATTTTGTGGGGTAACTTACAAATAAAGGGGTAGGTTACAGGGTCTGGCAAGGGTATAGCGCAGTCCGGCGGTGTTCTCTTGAGAACTCTGCTCGGTCTACCTCCAGCGTCCAGAGTCTGGGAACCAAGAGAGAGAGCTCTTCCCGATCCTTGGTCTTCCGCTTCCTCCTCTGCCCCGCCTTGTGGGCATGACCATTACCGAAGCCTCAGTGGGGGTTGGAACTTCCAGGCCAATGCTGGGATGGCTACCCACTACATCTCCCCCTTTTGTCTAAATAAGAAAGCTCTAACCTAATTCAAGACTATATACAAAGAGATGCTTATCAAATATTGTCTAGGAGTAATGAGGGATAATGACCTAGATAAGTTGGAATTACAATAAGTACAAACAATATCAAGCAAAAAACACATAGTAAAATCCAGGGAAGTCTAGGGCATGGGTAGGTGGCGTGTTACAAAGATCATTCCAAAAGGTGTCCTATCCTAAAGAACCTGAATCTAATACTTAATATATCCTATCTAAGATATTATATATGTATATATACTAAGTTGTAACTATAACTGCTAATCTCCAACCTCATCAAAGACCTGAGAAGGAATATAATAATACCTGAGAAATGGGAGAAGGACGCAAGCAACTTTCGGGAGTCTTGCAAGAGTAGAAAGAGACAGCTAGCAGCCTGGACAGTCACCTAATGTTTCTCAGCATCGTTGGTGCATTCAAATTGGCTACAGGCCTAGAGTATCTGACAGACCATTTTCAGAAGCAGGAATTCTGAAAGACCGTCTTACCCTGTCTTGGCAAAGTATAGTGGTCGCTTTCCTTGTGTCCCGCTTGTCCAGAAAGGACAGCATTTGTACTGTCAGCAGTTGAGGCAAGGGCAGTTCTTTGCCCAGTAGGCCATTTTGTGCCAAGAAGACAAACTTCCAAATGGAAATGTCTTAGAAGCCCAACATTCTCTCGGGAACAAATTGGTGCTGCCAGGAACAATTATGTCTCACGTCAACAGAATTCTAAGTTATTTAAATGCCATGTTCTCTAGGTCCATGAAGTGTTTGAAGATTACCTGTCCATCTGACCTATGTATTTAGTAATCTGGATGACCTAACTAACATAATTATAGAGATGACAAGATAGGTGACAATAACTATGTAAGTCTTGTCTACCTAAACAACCTAAGGACTAAGCTTCCTATAAATAAGGCAAACAGTCTGTAAGCAAATGCACTGTAAACGGACAATGACTTTAAATTGTGACAATACACAAAATATCTTTAACAGAGGTAGGAATGTATAGTGCAATATGCAATATGATAATAATCCTAAATATATATCAGTATACAGAATATCTTAAACAGAAGTAGAACATACATACAGTATGACAGATATAAATTCACATTTGTATCAATATACAAATATTTCACATAAGAGTAAAAATATATGTACAATATAACAAACATAGTTCTGTATTTGTATCAATATACAAATTATCTTAAATAGGAATGTAAAAAGTTTATATTTGTATCAACATATAAGAATTCATAACAGTGCAAAGGCTGGTATATTACTAAATTTGTTTACTAATGTATATGACAGTCTACCATAATATCTTATACCTATCCATTCCATTTCTTCTTTTCCCTTTTTTTTTTTTTTGAGACATATTTTCTTTCCTTAAGGAGAGTACTGAGTTTAACAGTTTCTTCCACCCCCAACCCTAGAACCATTATCCATAACCCTGAGAAATATGAAACCTTAGGGAGAAGGGGCATCGTTTTCTTCGAATTGCTTCCTGCTGTTTAGGAAGCGATGGTATCTCTGTTGGGTATTGTGAGAAAGCTCAGATAGTTAAATCTCAGTTAGACTAACTGTAGATTCTGCAGCAACTCTCAGAGTAATGGGTAAGATTGTCTGAAATTTTGGCAAGAAGTGTAATATGATGATGATTACCATGGCATCATTCTGGATTGGGTAGAGTTGTTGTTGTTGGGGCCCCATCTTCCTTCTGGAGACTTCAGAGATTGCCTGTGTAGATTGGTACCAATAGATTCTTTCTTTCTGCTGTAAACATCTGGATATCCAAGGCCTTATGATTTCTGGAAGATGGGTATTTCCATTATCCTGGAAAGACAAAAACAGAACCCTACCCCAACCTTTGATTGTTAAATTTTTCTTACAACCTGAAGAGATGTCACATTGGTGGATGATCTTTTACTTCTCCTCATCAAGGGGTTTCTCCTGTTCGAATCGAATTTTTATTAATTTTGTTGGTATCCATAGCTTTTCTTCTCCTGTGAAAACAAAAGCAAAACCCCTTCCCCAACGTAGGACATATCCAGGTTTCCATTCTGAGGTCAACACATCTTTGAAATAAACCGGTTGGTTTAGCTCAGGAGTTTTGTCTGTCGTCCAATGTCTCTCCGCAGCTGTTGTTCCTTTCTCATCAGCATTGAGAAAATTCAAGGTTAATAAAGCACTATGCAATCGATTTCTAGGAGTCATTGTTACCTGTTGCTGTTTATTTAGCATATCCTTTAAAGTTCGATTGGATCTTTCTATGACTGCTTGGCCTGTGGGATTGTGTGGTATACCTGTAACATGCTTTATATTGTAATAAGCAAAGAACTGTCTCATTTTATTGGAGACATATGCTGGGGCATTGTCTGTCTTAATTTGTACAGGTATTCCCATGATGGCCATAACTTCTAATAGGTGTGTAATCACAGAATCAGCCTTTTCAGAACTCATAGGAGTTGCCCACTGAAATCCTGAATAGGTGTCAATGGTATGGTGTACATACTTTAATCTTCCAAATTCTGCAAAATGAAACACATCCATCTGCCAAATTTCATTTCTTTGTATACCCTTTGGATTGCTTCCTGCAGGTAATGGAGTTTGGTTATAGAAGGAACAAGTAGGACATTTTTTTCACAATATCCTTAGCTTGTTGCCAAGTAATGGAGAAATCCTTCTTCAAACCTTTGCTATTTACATGGTGTTTCTTATGAAATTCTGAGGCTTCTAGCACATTACCTATTAGTAACTGATCAATCTCATCATTACCTTGTGCTAGAGGTCCTGGCAGACCTGTATGGGATCTGATATGTGTTATATATATAGGATGTTCCCTTTTTCTGATGATTTCCTGCAGTTGTATGAATAATGAAGTTAATTCTGTATTATCAGGAATAAATTCAGCAGTTTCAATGTGTAAAACAACTCTCTCTGCATATTGAGAGTCAGTGACTATATTGAGGGGTTCTGTGAAGTCCATCAGTACCATAAGAACGGCATACAGTTCTGCCTTTTGTACAGAGCTGTATGGACTTTGTACTACTTTACTTAAGTCTCCTGATTTGTATCCTGCTTTCCCTGATTTATTTGCATCTGTATAGAATGTGAGGACTCCAGAAATTGGCTTGTGTCGTACAATGTGAGGAAGGACCCATTCAGGCTTCTTTATGAATTCTATTCTCTTGCTTTTGGGATAAAGGTTGTTAATCTCTCCCAAAAAGTTACTGCAGGCTCTCTGCCAGTATTCATTATCTTTCCATACTGACGAAATTTCCTCATTAGTTAAAGGTACTACAATTTCTGCTGGGTCCATTCCTGTCAACTGACGAAGTCTTAATTTACCTTTCTGAATCAAATCAGAGATCTTTTCTATATAAGTCTTTAATTTCTTATTTGGTTTACGTGGTAGGAATATCCATTCCAATATAATATCTTCCCTCTGCATCAAAATACCTGTGGGGGAATGTCTGGAGGGGAATATGACAAGAATACATTTAAGTTGTGGATCCACACGATCCACATGTGCTTCTTGAATTGTCTTTTCTACTAGAGCCAATTCCTTCTCAGCTTCGGCTGATAATTCTCTTGGACTATTTAATTCTTTGTCCCCTTCTAGAGTAGTAGCCAAATTTTGTAGTCCATCTTTGGGTATTCCCATGATACCCAATAAGTTGGAAATGCTTCCTAACAACTTTTGAAAATCATTAAGAGTCTTTAATCGATCTCTCCTCAGTTGTACCTTTTGGGGTCTAATTTTTTGTAACTCTATCTTATATCCTAAGTAATTAATAGAATCTCCTCTTTGTATTTTTTCAGGAGCAATTTGCAGTCCCCAGCGAGGCAAAACGTTTTTTACTTCTTCAAACATGCTTTCTAATGTGTCTAACTTTGGATCTGCTAATAGGATATCATCCATATAGTGATAAATTATGGATTGTGGAAACTTTACACGAATTAACTCCAATGGTTTTTGCACAAAGTATTGGCATAAGGTAGGGCTGTTTAACATTCCCTGTAGGAGGACCTTCCATTGGTATCTCTTGACTGGCTGAGAATTGTTATAATTAGGAACTGTGAAGGCAAATTTTTCTCTATCATTTTCTTGTAAGGGTATGGTAAAGAAACAGTCTTTTAAGTCAATAACTATTATAGGCCATTCTTTGGGTAGCAGAGAGGGCAAGGGCATCCCAGTCTGTAGGGAGCCCATTGGCTGAATTACTTTATTAATAGCTCTCAGATCTGTCAGCATTCTCCAATTACCAGACTTTTTTTTTAATAACAAATACAGGAGAATTCCAAGGGCTGGTAGATTCTTCAATGTGTTGAGCATTTAACTGCTCTTGAACCAGATGTTCTAAAGCTTGTAGCTTCTCTTTTGTCAAAGGCCACTGTCCAACCCAGACAGGTTTATTAGTTAGCCATTTTAAAGGTAAGGCAGTTGGTACTTCTGAGAGTTCAACAGCAGTTGTGCTCTGTTTGTGTACAGCCTGAATAGTTGGTGACTGTTTTTTATAGCATTTTATGATATTATTCCTAGAAACATGCATTGGCCTGTATTCCTTTTCTGAGAGTGTAGGAATTTTAATCTGGGTATTCCACTGTTGTAACAGATCTCGGCCCCATAGATTTACTGCTACATTTGCTACATATGGCTTCAGCCTTCCTCTCTGTCCTTCTGGCCCTATGCATTCAACCCATCTCGAACTCTGTTTTATCTGAGATAGGGTGCCAATTCCTAAAAGTTGGACATCTACCTCTTGAAGAGGCCAATTTGGATGCCATGATTTTGGTGTAATTACAGTCACATCCGCACCTGTGTCTACCAGGCCCTCCAGAACTAAGCCATTAATTCGAATTCTAAGCTTTGGCCTTTGTTCATTTATGGAAGTCTGCCAAACTATTTGTTTTATTGTGTTCTTTGTAAACTGTGATTCATCTATCAGAGCTGTTTTATCATCCATTGCAGTATCAGTTTTTACATTAGACATTGGTTTATTCAGTTGTCCTGGAGAGGAATGTCTTCCACAGTGGCTGGGAATGTTCTTACCACATTTGATTTGGGGGCCTGCAAGAGGCCCCCTGAGGCGTTTCCCGCTACTAAAGGGTTGCCTCGTATATCTATTTTTGATCTGCACTCACTGGTCCAATGTCGGCCTTTGCCACATCTTCTACATAATCCAGGAGGTGGTTGGGGTCTTCTGTTTAGGCTATTCCTAGAACGAGTATTACTTCTAGGATTACCCCATGTACAGTTTTTACTTATATGACCTGGTGTACCACATTTAAAACATTTGGTACCACGGGGCCTTCTTACACCTCTGGGATTTGTCTCTCCTATCCAAGCCTCATTACTGTAGTTAAGAGATTCAACACTATTAGTATACTGAATCCATTCTTCCAAAGGAGCTGATCTGATCTTTAATGGTGTAAGTATTCTTTTGCATTCTGCATTAGCATTGTCGAATGCCAAGGACTCAGTTAATACTTTTCTTAATTCTTTATCTGATACAGCTTTTGTTATAGCTGTGTTCAGCCTTTGTAAAAAATCAGTGAAGGGTTCATGTGGTCCCTGAAATATCTTTGTGTATACCTCAGTTGCTTTTCCAGGTTCTGGAATTTTTTCCCAAGCATTTAGAGCTGCTGTACGGCATAGGGATATTGTATGCTCATCATAAATGGCTTGTACATTCCTGTCAGCAAAACATCCCTCACCAAGTATTTGATCTTGGGAGATCTCAAAACCTCTGAGTTTACCTTGTTGTTCTAAATTTCTTGCCTCTTCTCTCAACCAGCTTTTCCACTGTAACTGCTGGCTATATTCTAGAACAGCTGAAATTAACTGATGCCAGTCATCTGGAATGATTCTATGTGAGGTAGACCACGAATTTAACATCTGTTTTACGTATGTGGAGTGTATCCCATATGTAACTACTGCTTCCTTTATATTTTTAAAGTCCCTTGTTGAAATTGGTTGTAATGTATATGTCGTATATGGCTCGGGGTGTGTGTCATCTGCTGGTTTCTCATGGATGATAACAGGATAAGCCATTGTATGAGAGCCATTTGGAGATGTTACAACCTGTATGGTCTTGCCCTTCTGCTTATTAGGTCCCTTGTCATGTTTATTTAGAGTTTCCTCCAGGGCTTGTAAACTAGCACCTAGGGTCTGTTCCAGGGAGTAAACCTCCTCTCTTGTAAGGGATTCCAGATTTTTCATGGAATCATGGAAGTTTTTATGTTCTTCTGAAACACATGATTCCATGGACCTTATCCTATCAAGTAATGATAATTTTTCTTCCTTATATATTGTCTGAGTAGCTACAACTTCACTCTGGAGAGTTAGTGTTCTATCCATTAAATACTCATATTTATTATCAATAAAAGCAATTTTGGGTACAAGCTTGTTTTGTAAATTCTGGTTAGCAGATTCCAGAGAGAGAATCTTTTTATGTAAGTCCTGGCCAGCAGATTCCAGAGAAAGAATCTTTTTCTGTAAGCCTTCATTGCTATCTTTTAAAACCTGTAATTCCTGGTTAGCAGGTTCCAGAAAGAGAATCTTTTTATGTAAGTCCTGGTCAGCAGATTCCATAGACAGAATCTTTTTCTGTAATCCTTCATTGCTAACTTTTAAAGCCTGTAAATCCTGGTTAGCAGATTCCAGAAAGAGAATCTTTTTCTGTAAGCCTTCATTGCTATCTTTTAAAACCTGTAATTCCTGGTTAGCAGATTCCAGAAAGAGAATCTTTTTATTTAAGTCCTGGTCAGCAGATTCCATAGACAGAATCTTTTTCTGTAAGCTTTCATTGCTAACTTTTAAAGCCTGTAAATCCTGGTTAGCAGATTCCAGAAAGAGAATCTTTTTATGTAAGTCCTGGTCAGCAGATTCCATAGACAGAATCTTTTTCTGTAAGCCTTCATTGTTATCTTTTAAAGCCTGTATCAGTCCCAATAATGACTCATCTTTGTTCTTATTATTAAACCAGTGTTTGAACACTGTGTGAATTATTACAATGAATGTCAAAATGGTACAGTCCAGATATGTCTTAGGGAGGTCGTATATTTCCAGGAAAATGTCATTCAGCATACAGGCAAAAAGGTTATTAAATTCTTGTGAGGTAATGTTGTCAGCCATATTACAAGAATTACTCAAAATTTGTTAGTCAGTTTTAAGGTGTAAAATTATCAAGTACTTTTACTTGAAAGAAGCTTACCTTTCCGTGGTTTTCGGGGGTGCAATAGCACTTTTCAGCCAGCAGGAGGCATTGGTATAGCTCCAAAGCAGGGCCTGCTGGTGACCTTGGCTGGCGGCAGCTGAAGGCAGGAGCCAAGATGGCGGGGAAATGGCACTCGGAGGAGTGGGAAGATCTCACTCACAGCGGTTTTCGCTGGTCTGGGGGATAAGCTAGGGAACTGAGACTGGACTAGCTGCTCCCTTTTTCGGGAATGGAACCGTGTAGGTGTCCCCTGGTTAAATGGAACTTTGCAGGCGGTTTTAGGTACCCGCCAGCCGGAGAGGAGGCTGAGGGAGGGAGCCACCTAGGCCTTTGGAATTTGCCCCATGTGAGCGCCAGATATTGGTTAAATTATTAAGGCCACTCCACGTAGTTAAAAGGGAGGTTTATTTTGTGGGGTAACTTACAAATAAAGGGGTAGGTTACAGGGTCTGGCAAGGGTATAGCGCAGTCCGGCGGTGTTCTCTTGAGAACTCTGCTCGGTCTACCTCCAGCGTCCAGAGTCTGGGAACCAAGAGAGCCACCTCCTTCTGCTCCTTGGTCTTCTGCTTCCTCCTCTGCCCCGCCTTGTGGGCGTGACCATTACCGAAGCCTCAGTGGGGGTTGGAACTTCCAGGCCAATGCTGGGATGGCTACCCACTACACAAGATAAAACCACAATACACCTTCATATAATTAAACAAATGCAACACATTTTTACGTAGTTAAACAAATATTATATAATACCAGGAGAGTCTTCAGTAGTTCTAAAGAACACCTTGCACAGCTGCTGGACAACTAGACTCCACTATAGTTACTTATCACAATCAATTATTAATTATCTTAGCTTGCTCATCAAATGCCTTCCTTATCTGGTTCTCATTACATACCTGCAGTTACATACACCCTGCAGTATGGTGCCATGCCAACCTAAGGAAAGAGCTTACATAGCAATAGAGCTTGACTTACTTACTGATTTGACTTCTGAGATATGTCAAATTTTCTTCCTTTCCTTTTCTTTCCTTTCTCTTCCCTTTCTCTCTCCTTCCCCCTCAAAACCTCAAGATATAGGAATATTAAGATCTTAAATCCAATGCATTTGCATGTAAATCTAAAACAACCTTTGAATTGGAAAGGAACTTATATTCTTCTTATAAATGTCTTTTTTTTTCTTTAAAAAAGTCATTTGTCACTACCTCCAAGCCTCACCTTAAAAACAAAACATAACATTTATTTATTGTGTATGTGTGGTGTATGTCAGGGCTCATGGGTAAGTAGTTAGATGACATCTTGTAGGAGTTAGTTCTCTCCTTCTATTATTTGGGTCTTAAGTATCAAATTCAGGCCATCAAACTTAGCATCAAGCTACTTTACCCACTGAGCAATCTTGCTGCCCCCTCCCTCCACTATACATTTCTTATCTAGAGACCCTCCCACACAATTTGTAGACATATCAAAATATCCAGCCAAGTTGTCAGTGTGTCTCTTAGTGGCAACTACTACTGTGGTCACTATGTAGTTACTAGGTGGTTACTATGCTTGAGGTAAGTTGGCCATAGGTTGTTAAATAAAATCCAGAAGCAGGCACTCTGTACAAACTCCTGACTCCTACCCTGCCTGATTCTGCAGTGCTACATAAGAGAACAGAGCACTGACCATCATTATCAGCAAATGGCTCCAGATGCCTTTGGTGACTATTAGCATGGACACAGCTATGCTTATTTGAAAGTTTGAGTACAGGTCAAGAAGGAGCTGGTGTTCATAGTATGGAGTTCATGCTTGCCTCGCTTATGAGAGTTACTTCAGTGCTCAATACAATGCACTGTAAGTCATTCATAAATAAAAATAGAAATAACATAAATATAAATGGATTAATGGATAGATGACCAACTTCTCTAGGTAGACCCTACTCTGTGCATTTGAGGGACATGTGTAGGAACTGATCCTATAGCTGCTGTTACATGTGGAGCTAGATGTCCATGAATCCTAAAATTCATCAAGACAGCAATAGAACCTGACTTAGCTAGCAAAGAATTGAGATGGCTTTAATAAACACTATACAATGATAACAACAAAGCCATGGGACCTTGCTTTCATTAGCAGAGAGACATTTTCTGATGTCCTTGATGGGATGTGTATGATGTGGGAATTTTGATCTTTGCCTGGTTGATAGCCAACAACAATGAAGATAGCTTCCTGTCAGTGAAGACAGGCAGATATGCTGTGCTGTTCTTCCTCGAAGCCATTGAAATAGCAAGTGTTGAGATTCATATTTTGTTAAATGCCACACCAAGTGTTGCTGATGCCAGACTGGCTGAGGTGATAAATGGTCTCCAATACTTGGGCTAACTTCTCTGTCTCAATTATGCCATCTCTCACTGTATAGTAATGGTAGAGGACAATTGACCAACTAGAACCTTTTAATCCACTTGTGAAGATATATGTTTGCTCTGTGAGGACCTGGGAATTGCACGGTGATACCCACATAAGAAATGAAGATTAGAAGCATCTCCCAGGATTTTAGGAGCTGCTAAATGATGACATCTGAGATCCTAGTCAGGAAGTGGGGCCTGAGAAGGTTGTGGGAGGATTGAATGAAAGGAAAGTTGTCTGGAAAGGTACAGAGGGGGGTTTCTGAGAGCAAGAGGACTTACTTTGGCTAAGAAGCATTAGACATTAATGTTGATGACATTTGTAAATTTGGGTTGTAAATCATAAAAGATCAAGTCAATAGGATTTTTTAAAGATAGGTTTTTATGTCTTAGGCAACCTAGGCTAGCCTGTAACTTGATATATAGCTGAGGATAACCTTAAACTTCTAATTTGATCCTTCTGGCTTCATCTCTCAAGTGTGGTATTATGGGAATGGACACCCCACCTGGTTAATGTGGTGCTAAGATAAAACCCAGAGCTTTGAAAAGCTATGCTGAGATAGAACCCAGGTCCTTGATGGAGCCAGGTGGGGCTCCACCACTGAGTGTATCCCCAGCCTCCAGAGTTTTCTGTTCACGTTGTTGCTTTTTCTGGATGGGCATAGTGAGAAAAGATCTAGACAATGTGTCTGCAAGGTCGTCTTCACTAAGGGCAAAGACTGTTAAAAGGCAGGACCAGCCTTGGGTGTGCAATGAATTTGTGTGCTCATCATCAAGACTGTGCTCAGTCTAATGTTGAAAGTGAAGTCCTAGGCTGCAGGAGCTCTGGCACTCTGCATAGCTTTCCACAGCACAGGGGTTTCTTGAAGTGGGTTCTTTCCTGTTATGCAGCCCAGAAGCAATGAGATCATGAAGTGGGCAACAAGAGAAAACAGTATTTAATTGGTTCTAGAGGGTTGCAACGGGAATAAAAATATCCCTCTCCCAATCCTGAGCTTTAAATGCATGGACACAAATCAAAACATGAAGAGATGATGCTGCATCCCAAACAAGCCCACACTTCACTGGTTAATTAAATCATTTTAATCTAATGAATGTGAGCGGCAAAATAAATGGGCTTAGCAATGAGTCAGGAGCCATCTGATCCAGGGGGCTGCAGGGCCAGCTCTGCCATGCTGGGACATGCAGAACCTTTCCGCTGCTCTTCAAGAGATGCCCTGTGTGCACTTTGGCTCTGTTGAAGTTTGAGTAGGTGGTTTCCCCTGGCAGTCTCCCAAGGGAGTTTGACTTCCTACACACCTTCACCTTTTCTCTGTCAAAAGTCAGGTCCCCAGAAACCTGAGAGGGCAAGGGAACAGAGCCCAGGTTTGCTGTGTTCTCCAGGGCATTCCCTTGGTGACCCAGGTTTTGGTGGTAGCAGATTATTGAAGAAGGTGGGCCC
This sequence comes from Onychomys torridus, assembly GCF_903995425.1. Lineage (NCBI taxonomy): Eukaryota > Metazoa > Chordata > Mammalia > Rodentia > Cricetidae > Onychomys > Onychomys torridus. Next base: position 2,003,093 of record NC_050448.1, on the reverse strand, counting down.
AGGTTCTTTAATCTTGATAGCTATAGAAGAGAAAAGTTCACAGTGCTATTCTGTGTTGTGTTGACATGAGATCAAAGGTGAGTTGTGGGTTGAGGATGGTTCAGTTCATTAAAGTGCTTATGGCCCAAACTTGAGGACCTGAGCGCATCTCCCAGCACCCACCTAAAACAAGCTCAACTTGTAATTCCAACATTCAGGAAATGAAGACCCTTGGCCTGACGTCCAGGCAGCCTAGTTGAATTGTCAAACCTCAGGTGCCAATGGAAGACACTGTCTCATAAAATCCAAGTGGGGCACTGATGTGTCTTAGGGGTGTTGAGAATACTTGCTGCGAGCCTGTCCACCTGACTTTAAGCCCTGGGACCTGTGTAAAGTTGGAAGGAGAGCAGCTACTCTGCTCTTTGTCTTCTGGTTTCCACAGGTGCTATGACATACAGCCCCCGCCAATATAATAGTAATAAGTTAAAAACACACAAGATAAATGTCTCCTAAGAAACAGCAGTGGATAAACTTTGAGTGGTATATACACAATCAGTTCCTGTATATACCCTAAAGAAGTATCACCTATGAGAAGTTAGAAGTGGTGGGAGGCAAGATCAGTTTACCCAAAATGGAAGGACTCGCTTGATTTTCTAGATGCCTCTGTGGCAGGGGATTCCCATCTCTCACAGAGCAGAAAAGTCCCTTCTCACTGTGTGAGTTTCAGAGTGTGAGAAGATTTCTCTCCTCACTCTTGTGGTGGTGGGGATGGGAGGAGTCCTTTTAGGCCCTTGGGACAGATGGAATAGCAGGGAAAATTGATTTGGAGCAATGTTGCTAAGGGAGTATTTATACGGGACGGACTGTCCTTGCCATGGAAACAGCCCCGCCGGCGGCAGCTTTGGCTTACTCCAGATCGTGTTTCACTACAATCTGACTCTAACACGTCCTCTGCCTCTTGTGCCCTTCCACCCACAAACCTCCCTTTTTAGTGTACAGATGTTCGTGTTCATTCAGGTGTATATGTGCGGACTTGTGTGTGGAGGCCAAAGGACAACCAGTGGTCATTCCCTCAGGCAAAACCCGTGTGTGTGTGTGTGTGTGTGTGTGTGTGTGTGTGTGTGCGCGTGTGTGTGTGTGCGTGTGTGTGTGTGTGCGTGCGTGTGTGTGCGTGTGTGTGTGTGTGCGTGTGTGTGTGTGTGCGTGTGTGTGTGTGTGCGCGTGTGTGCGTGTGTGTGTGCGTGTGTGTGTGCGCGCGTGTGTGTGTGCGTGTGTGTGTGTGTGCGCGTGCGTGTGTGTGTGTGCGTGTGTGTGTGTGCGTGTGTGTGTGTGCGTGTGTGTGTGTGTGTGTGTGTGCGCGTGTGTGTGTGTGTGTGTGTGTGTGTGTGTGTGTGCGTGAGTGTACATCTTTGTGAAATGTGTACATGTATATGTGGAGACCAGAGATTGATGAAGGTGTTTTCCTCAATCATTTGCCACATTTTTTTAAATGTAGTATTTCTCACTTGTCCTGGACTTCACAGATTGGCTAGATAAACTGGCCAGCAAGCCCCTGTCTCTACCTCCCCAACACTGGGATTATAGGAACATGTCACTGAGCCCAACTCTTCCCATGGGTACTGCAGATCCAAACTCTGGTTCTTATTCTTGCAGGCCAGGCACTTCGATGACTAAGCCATCTCTCCATCTCTCCCTTTCCCCATTTTTTGAGATACATTTCCCACAGGCAAGGAACTCCCCAAGTAGGATATGGTGGCTGACTTATGCATTCCAAGGATTTGCTTATCTCTGCCTCCCCAGAGCTGGAACTACCCATAAAAATCAACAGTATCAACATGGTGCTTACTTCTTGCTCCAGTACCTTGCTGTGCTTATTTAGATACAACTCCTGATCTTTTCTGCAGGATAGTGTCATTCCTGTAAAAACAATTATATTGCTAGCTAAGGCAGATTTAAGAAACTGGTTCAACTTTCACATGCACCCCAGATGACAGTCAGAGCCCCAACTCGTATAAAGTCTGCTGCTAGGAGACAAGAAATGGGGGTATAGGCACAGGCATGAGGCCATGAAGAGGTGCCTTGGGCCTTTGGTTAAGCATAGGGCTGCCACAAGATAACAAAGCCTTAACAGGTGGGTTGAAAGCATTTGCAATTAGCCAGTAACTTGAGGCAAGGTGTAAAGATTTTGAAGCCATTACTATATTAGGTAATTGGATCCAAGGGCATGCATGATATGCTCTAGGGAGAAGGTAGAGAACTATGGCTCTTAATTTTGGCTGAAGATAAGAAACTTTAGAGGGAATGCCCAGGACTTCTGTCTCCATAGATTTTGATTTAAAAAGGTACCAGTGAAAGACAGCAATGGTTTTACCCAGCTGTGGATCCTGTGAACTAGAGTACGAAATTGACAGGCACGATGTACAATCAGATTGTGGTGCTTAGAGGTAACAGGCCCACTGCACCAGAGGAACTCACCTGGTGTGGGGAACTGTGGGAGTCCAGCTCCTACTTTCCCATGTTTTTAGAGTTCTTAGGAGGAGAGAGAGGGATAAGAATATCAGATAGAAAGAGGCCTAGCTGATGAGAAGAAAGAAACATAGGATAGCTTTGGGAGTGCCTGGATCAATACCCGACAGCTTCAAAGTTTATTCAAAAGGGCTTTTTATAATATGGAAAGGATCTCCCCCTTGCAAGATCAAAGCATACTGTACAGTCAAGTGTAGACCCTTCCAAATACCTGGTAAACATGTCCGTGGTCAAATCATCTCCTTATGCAGCCCTGCTGGGTAAAGCAAGCTCAGATTCTCTGACCCTGATTAAGTTCTCATTAGGAAAACTCTGTGGGCTCCCACAACCTGGCACTGTAAAGCTGGTCCAAGGCAGTGGCTGAGGAGGTAACAGGCCCTGATGCAAGTTTACTACTACTTGCTAAGTGGATGTGATGTCAGCCTGCCCTGTAAATATGTTTATGCCATAGATCACTGCTGTCAGCTTTGATCAGGGAAATTTCTCTGTGCAGTAGGTGGCAGTTAATACAGAGATTAATCACTAGCCAATATACTATGAACAAATGCCTGTTGAGTGCTCAGCCCTAAGTAGGACATCTATGTCACCCCACAAGACTCAGAAACATTATAGAAGAGAGACCAGAGAAGAAATGCTGTGAAATGCTGTCTTCTAACTCGCAGCAACAGCGGCACTCTGTACATATCAACATACTATCATGGATGAGGGAGGAGCTCGTAAGGCTCCACCCCTTCCAGAAGAGCCAACTGTAAAGGTTGGAGGGGAGCATTAGTGTGTTGCCCCACTCATGAAAACCCAATGTCATATAGACAACCCTCATTAAATACACACACACACACACACACACACACACACATACACACACGTATTCACATATACATTTGCACACAATCATACATGAATTCATGCACATGCAGACACATACACACACACACACACACACACACACACACACACACACACACACACACACCTCTTGAAAGTAGGAAGGGAACTTGGAAAGAAGAAGGAAATGGGAGGGGGAGGGGATGAAAGGGGATAACTGGGGGAACTTTGATCAAAGAACACTGACTATACATGTGCAATTGCAAATAGGAAGATAGGGTACTTTCTTTCCGGACCTGTTTTCTTCACTTTGCTTTTCTTCCTCCCCCTCCCCCTTTTTCTTCTTTTTGGATATGGGATCTCATGTAGTCCAGTACAGTCTTAAATTGGCTATGTAGCTTGAATTCCTGGTCCTCCTGCCTCTACACCTGAAAGGCTGTAATGATAGGCATGTGCCACCACCCCTGGAATAGTCTTCTTTTGCTAGGACTTTGTATTATGTTGAATTTGATCATATCTTTTTGGTTGCATTTATCAAACTGGCCATAGAGTGTTTTTTTTAGATTTGCTATTGTGTTGATTTATGATACATTTTTCTTTTATTGAACTATCTTTGCATTCCTCTGACAACTACCACCCAATCACAGAATATTTTATTTTGCTAGAATTTATTTACTATTATTATTATTATTATTATTATTATTTTTTATTTTGAAGCAGAGTCTATTACAGCCCAGGCTGGCATGGAAGTCACAATCCTCCTGCCTTAGTCTCCTGGGTGCTGGAATTAAACGTGTGCACCATCCTGTGACATTGTTTCTGATTTTAACTTTTTTCTTCCTCAACAAAGATGGCCTGCAAATTCTTCTTTTGGTGCCTTCACTGTACTGTTATGTAAAATGATATAAGGAATCTATTTCTTCTCCTCTTCCTCTTCCTCCTTCCCCCTCCTCTTTCTCTTCTTTGGATTTTTTTTCTTAGAAAATTGGGATAATTTTTTCTTATTGAAAATAGATTCTTCTCTCATATAATGCATCCCAACCACAGTTTTCTCTCCCTTTATTCCTCCCAGATCCCCCCTCCCCCTGCCACCTCCCTTTCTCCCCAGATCCACTCTTGTTCCATTTCCTTTGGAAATGAGCAACAACCTCCCAGAGACAACAACCAAACATTACAAAATAAGATACAATAAGACAAAGCAAAACCATCATATTGAGGCTGAACCCCAATAGGTGGAGAAGAGTCCCAAGAGCAGGCATAAGAGTCAGAGACATGCCTGTTCCCACTGTTAGGAGTCCCACAAAAACACCAAACTATCAGCTGTAATAAATATACTAAGCACCTGGTGAAGACTCATGCAGGTCTCACGCTTGTCACTTGAGTCTCAGAAAACCCCTATGAGCCCTGCTTAGTTGATTCAGTAGGCCATGTTCTCCTGATTTCCTCCAACCCCTCTGACTCTTACAATCTTTCCTCCCCATCTTCCATGGGGTTCCCCAAGCTGTGAGGGTCTCCCTTAGGAGACCTCCAATTTAGACTCTCTGAATAATGTCTGGCTGAGGGTCTCTTCACCTGCTCCCTTTTGCTGATGGGGGAAGCCTCTCAGATATTGACTAGTCAAGGCACTGATCTATGATATAGTAGAGTGTCATTAGGAATCATTTCATTAATTATTATTTTTTGTCAGTCATGTTTGGTTCTACTCTAGGTGTCTGAGCTATCCAGTCTCTGGTTCCTCATAATTCCAGGCAGCATCAAGTATGGGCTTCATTTTGTGACATGGCCTCAAGTTAAACCAGACCTCAGTTATTCACTTCCACAAGTTCTGTACTACCATTGCCCTGGTACATCTTGCAGGCAAGACAAATTGTAGGTGAAAGATTTTGTGGCTGGGTTGGTTTCCAGGTTTCTCTTTCCATAGCCTGCAGAATACCTTCCCAATCCAAAGAGACTAGGACATAGGGGTGAAGGCTCTATAAAGTTACCAATTCTACCTCTCTATATTCAATGAGCTATGTGGATGTTGTCCTTGGCAATGAGGCCCCACTGTCAGGTTTTGGAGAGCAGCCCTATGTTCAAGCATCAGCCTGGGTTATTTGGGGATCTCTACAGGACCTCCTTGTTAAACAACTCAACTAAATGTGCCCCAGACCTACCACTGGAAGCTTTGCCTTTCTGCAAAAGATAGTCAGTTCAGACTCTATTCTCTATTCCTATGAGTTCTCACTGGGGTCACCCTCAAAGATTCAGGAAGTTTCCACTGCACTAGGTTTCCATCTATCTCTCCTCATACTCTCTCCTTCTATCTCATCTCCCCCAAACATTATCCCTCTCACTTCTATCCCCACAACCTCTAGTCCACTCATAAAAATCTATTCTATTCCCCTTTCCTGGGGAGATCCATGGTTCCCCATTAGAGACATCCTCTTTTGTGGTGGTATATTGTGTACCCTAATAAAATTGCTTGAGGATCAGAGGACAGAGCCAGCCACTAGATTAGACATAGAGATCAGGCAGTGGTGGCACACACCTTTAATCATAGCACCCAGGAAGCAGAGATCTGTCTGGATCTTTGTGAGTTCAAAGTCACCATGGATTACATGAGATTGACTCAGTCTAGGAGAGAAACAGAGCCAGGCAGTGGTGGCACACATCTTTAATCCCAATACTTGGGAGTCACATGCCTTTAATCCTAGTACTAGGAAAGTTGAGACAGGAAATTATATGGGTGGGTAGAGAAAGGTATATATGGTGTGAGGAGACAGGAACTAAAGTCTTCCAGCTGAGGGAAGCTTTTCAGGCTAAAGAATCCTAGAGGTAAGAGGTAGCTTGTTCATTAGTCTCTCTGATCTTTCAGCATTCATCACAATATTCCAACTCCAATTTTTTTAAATAAAAAGATCATTTCATTTAGCAATTTGTGCTACATCTGATGCCCAACATGGGCCACAAACCCATGACCCTGAGATTAAAAGTCTGTCTCATGCTTTCCAGACTGAGCTAGCCTGTAGCACTCTTTACCTAACCTCTCTGGGTCTTTGGATTGTAGGTTGGTTATCATTTACTTAACATCCAATATTCACTTATAAGTGAGTACATATCATATTTGTCTTTCTGGGTCTTGGTTACCTTACTCAGGATGATTTTTTCTAGTTCTACCAATTTGCCTGCAAATTTCATGATGTAATTTTTTTCAACAGCTGAGTAGTACTCCATTGTATAAATGTACTACTTTTTTTTTTTAACCCATTATTTGGTTGAGGGACATCAAGGCTCTTTCCAATTTCTGGCTCTTATGAATAAAGCCACAATGAGCATGGTTGAGCAAGTGTCCTTGTAGTAAGACAGAATCTCTTTTGGAGATATGCCCAAGAGTGGGATAGCTGGGTCTTGAGGCATGTTGATTCCAAATTTTCCAAAGAACTGCCATGTTGTGTAGTATTCTTTTACACTGTGTGAAGAAGTGTCATTCTGATTAGTTTAATAAAGAGATGAATAGCCAATAGCTAGGCGTGAAGAAGTAAGGTGGAACTTCTGGTGAGAGAGAGTAAAGAAGAAAGGTGGAGTCACCAGCCAGATGCAAAGGAAGTGAGACATGTAGAAGGAGAGGTAAAAGCAATAAGCCATGTGGCAGCACATAGATCAATAGAGATGGGTTAATATAAGTTTTAAGAGTTAGTCAGAAACAAGCCTAAGCTAATGCCAAACTTTCATAATTAATTATAAGTTTCTGCATTGTGATTTGGGGGATGATGGTCCAAAAAAACATGCTACACAGTTTATTGCTGTTTGTAGTGGCAGTACAAGTTTGTATTCCCACAAGCAATAGAGGAGTGTTCCCTTTGCTCTACATCCTCACCAGCATGAACTGTCACTTGTGATTTTGATCTTAGCTCTTCCAACTGTTCTAAGATGGAATCCCCAAGTAGTTTTGATTTGCATTTCTCTGATGGGTAGGGTTGTTCAAGATTCCTTTGTTTCTCAGCCATTTGAGTTTCCTTTTAAGAATTCTCTGTTTAGATCTGTGCTCCATTTTTAAATTGGTTTTTTTTATATCAAGTTTCTTGGGTTCTTTGTATATTTGGGATATTGGTCATCTATCAGATGTGGAGTTGTTAAAAATATTTTCCCATTATGTAGGCCACCATTTTCATCCTACTGATGGGATCCTTTGCCTTACAGAAGTTTTCAGTTTCATGAGGTCCCATTTATTAATTGTTGATCTTAAGGCCTGCACTATCAGTGTTTTTCCAGAAACTTGCCTTGTGTGCTAATGCATTCAAGGTTATTCTCCACTTTCTCTTCCATCAGGTTCAGTGTGTGTGGTTTTATATTGAGGGCTTTTATCCATTTGAATTGGGCTTTGTGCAGGGTGATAAATATGAAACTATTTTCATTATTCTATATGCAGACATCCAGGTTGACTAGTATCATTTGTTGAATATGCTTTCTTTTTTTTCCAGTGTGCATTCCTGGATTCTTTATCAAAGATCAGGTGATCACAGGTGTGTGGGTTTAAGTCTGGTTCTTCAATTTGATTCCATTGATCAACCTGTTTGTTTTAATGCCAATATCATACAGTTTTTGTTACTATAGCTTTGTAGTGCAGCTTGAAATTAAGGATAGTGGGACATCCAGTAGTTCTTTTATTGTTCAGGATTATTTAAATTATCCTGGATTTTTTGTTTTTCTTTATGAGGTTGAGAGTTGTCCTTTCAAGGTCTGTAAAGAATTGTATTGGAATTTTGATGGGGATTGCATTGAATCTGCAGATTGCTTTTGATAATAACATTTTTACTATGTTAATCCTACCAATCCATGAGCATGGGAGATCTTTCCATCTTCTGATATCTTCTTCAATGTCTTTCTTCAAAGAGTTGAAGTTTTTAATCAACAGGACTCTCACTTGTTTGGTTAGAGTTACTCTAAGATATTTTATATTATTTGAGGCTATCATGTTTCTCTGGTTTCTTTCTCAGTTCATTTGTCATTCGTATATAGGAGGGCTACTGATTTTTTTGAGTTAATCTTGTATCCATCCACTTCACTGAAAGTATTTATCAGCTGTAGAAGTTCCCTGGTAGAATCTTTAGGGTCACTTATGTATACTATCATATCTTCTGCAAATAACAGTTCTTTGACTTCTTCCTTTCCAAATTGTATCCCCCTGATCTTTTCCAGTTGTCTTATTGTTCTAGCTAAAACTTCAAATACTATATTGAACAGATATCAGAAGAGTGGAAAACCTTGTCTTGTTCTTGATTTCAATAGAATTGCTTTGAGTATTCTCCATTTAATTTGATGCTGGCTATAGTCTTGCTGTTATTAATTGCCTTTATTATGTATTAGGTATGTCTCTTGTATCACTGATCTCTCCAGGACTTTTATCATGAAGGAGTATTGGATATTTTCAAAGTCTTTTTTTTGGCATCTAATGAGATGACTATGTAGTTTTTTCTTTCAGTTTATTTATATGGAAGATTATATGTACTGACTTTCCTATGTTGAACCATCCCTGTATTTCTGAGATGAAGTCTACTTGATCATGGTGGATGATATTTTTGGTGTGTTCTTGGATTCAATTTGCAAATATTTTAATGAGTATTTATGTATTTATGTTCATAAGAGAAATTAGTCTATTTTTCTCTCTTTATTGAGTCTTTATGTAGTTTGGATATTAGGGTAACTGTGGCCTCATAAAATGAAGTGGGCTATGCTCCTTCTATTTCTATTTTGTGGAGTATTTGAGTAGTATTGGCATTAATTCTACTTTGACAATCTGAGAGAATTCTGTGCTAAAACCATCTGACCCTAGGATTTTTTGAATGGGGTGGTTTTGGGAGACTTTTTTTTTTTTTTTTTTTTTTTTTGAGCTGAGGATTGAACCCAGGGTCTTGCGCTTGCTAGGCAAGCGCTATACCACTGAGCTAAATCCCCTGCCCAATTGTTTATCTGATGTTGTTCATTGGTTTTACTCTTTTTTGGGGGGTCCTCCCCCCAGCTCCCAAGTAAATCATACACTTATTCTTACTTATGAATGCCTGTCCTTAGCTTGGCTGAGTTTCTAGCCAGCTTTCCTTAACTTAAATTACCACATCTACCTTTTGCCTCTGAGCTTTTCCCTTTTCTTACTTCTGTGAATCTTACTCTTATTTTGTGTCTTGCTGTGTAGCTGGGTGGCTGACCTCTGGAGTCCACCTCCTTCTTTGGCTCCTAGCTCTCTTCTCCCAGTTTTCTCCTTCTATATATCTTTTCTGCCTGTCAGCCCCACCTGTCCGTTCTCCTGCTGTGGTATTGGCCATTCAGTTCTTTATTAGACCATCAGGTGTTTTAGATAGGCACAGTAACACAGCTTCATAGAATTTAACAAATGCAAAATAAACAAAAATAACACACATTAAAATAATATTCTACAACAATCTGATATTAATTTAACTTTGGTAAGTGGTACCAACCAAGAAAATTATCCATTTCATTTAGAATTTCCAATTTTGTGGAGTACAGGATTTTAAAGTATGTCCTTACGATTCTCTGCATTTCCTCACTGTCCTTCCCCTTTTTTCCCCTGATTTTGTTAATCTGGATATTCTCTCTTTCTTTCTTTCTTTTTTTAAAAATTATTATGTGTTTTAATTTTATACATCAGCCATGGGTTCCGCTGTCCTCCTTTCCCCCCAGCCCCTCTCCTCCATTCCCATGTCCTCCAGGACCAAGACACCCCTGGGGACTCATTTAAACCTGGTGGATTCAGTACAGGCAGGTCCAGTCCCCTCCTTCCAGGCTGAGCAAAGTGTCCCTGTGTAAACCCAAAGTTCCAAACAGCCAGCTCATGCACTAAGTACAGGTCCGGGTCCCACATCCTGGATGCCTCCCAAACAGACCAAGCTACTCAATTGTCTCACTTATCCAGAGGGCCTGATCCAGCTGGGGGCTCCACAGCTTTTGGTTCATAATTCATGTGCTTCCATTCGATTGGCTATTTGTCCCTGTGCTTTTTGCAATCTTGGATTCAACAATTCATGCTCTTGCAGTCCCTCCTCCTTCTCAACAATTGGACACCTGGAGCTCCACCTGGGGCCTGGTTGAGGATCTCTGCATCCACTTCCATCAATTATTGGATGAGAGATCCAATACAACTGCTAGGGTGTTTAGTCAGATCAGGCCCTCCCTTGACCATTGCCAGCAGTCTACAGAGGATATATCATTGTGGATTTCTGGGGACCTCTTGAGCACTCTGCCTATTCCTGTTCTCATGTGATCTTCATTTATCATGGTCTGTTATTCCTTGTTCTCCCTTTCTGTTCTTGATCCAACTGGGATCTCCTGATCCCCTAAGCTTTCTTTCCCTCAAATTTGCCCTTCAATACTCCCACTGTTGTCCAGGTTGTTCATGTAGATCTCATCAATTTCTCTGTCATTGGGTGATCCCTGGGTCTTTCCTAGGGTCCTGTTTTCTAGGTAGCCTCCCTGGAGTTGTGAGTAGCAGTCTAGTTATCTTTTGTTTTACATCTAGTATCCTCCTATGAGTGAGTACATACCGTATTTGTCCTTCTGAGTCTGGGTTACCTCACTCAGGATGATTTTTTCTAGATTCATCCATATGCCTGCAAACCTCATGATGTCATTGTTTTTCTCTGCTGAGTAGTACTCCATTGTGTATATGTACCATATTTTCTTTATCCATTCTTCAGTTGAAGGGTATCTAGGTTGTTTCCAGGTTCTGGCTATTACAAACAATGCTGATATGAACATAGCTGAGCAAATGCCCTTGCGGTATGATTGAGCATTCCTTGGGTATATGCCCAAGAGTGCTACAGCTGGGTCTTGGGGGAGATGGATTCCCAGTTTTCTAAGGAAGGGCCATATTGATTTCCAAAGTGGCTGTACAAGCTTGCATTCCCACCAGCAGTGGAGGAGAGTTCCCCTTGCTCCACATCCTCTCCAGCATAAGCTGTCTTCTGTGTTTTTGATCTTAGCTACTCTGACAGGTATAAGGTGGTATCTCAGTGTCATTTTGATTTGCATTTCCCGGATAATTAGGGATGTTGAGCAATTCCTTAAATGTCTTTCAGCCATTTGAACTTCCTCTGTGGAGAATTCTCTGTTTAGTTCTATAGCCCATTTGTTAATTGGACTGTTGGGCATTTTGATGTCTAATTTCTTGAGTAATTTATATATTCTGATAGATGTGGGGTTGGTGAAGACCTTTTCCCATTCTGTAGGCTGTCGCTTTGTCTTGTTGACCATGTCCTTTGCTCTACAAAAGCTTCTCAGTTTTAACAGGTCCCATTGATTGATTGTTTCTCTCAGAGTCTGTGCTACTGGTGTTATATTTAGAAAGTGATCTCTGGTGCCAATGCATTCGAGAGTACTTCCTACTTTCTCTTCTATCAGGTTCAGAGTAACTGGATTTATGTTGAGGTCTTTGATCCACATGGACTTAAGTTTTGTGCATGGTGACAGATATGGATCTATTTGCAGCCTTCTACACAATGACATCCAGTTATGCCAGCACCATTTGTTGAAGATGCTTTCTTTTTTCCATTGTACAGTTTTGGCTTCTTTGTCAAAAATTATATGTTCATAGGTGTGCGGGTTAATGTCAGGGTCTTCAATTCGATTCCATTGGTCCACATGTTGGTTTTTATTCCAGTACCAAGCTGTTTTTATTACAGTAGCTCTATAGTAGAGCTTGAGGTCGGGGATTGTGATGCTTCCAGAGGTTGTTTTATTGTACAGGATTCTTTTGGCTATCCTGGCTTTTTTGTTTTTCCTTATGAAGTTGAGTATTATTCTTTCCAGATCTGTGAAGAATTGTGTTGGTAATTTGATGGGAATTGCGTTGAATCTGTAGATTGCTTTTGGTAAGATGGCCATTTTTACTATGTTAATCCTGCCTGTCCATGAGCATGGGAGATCTTTCCATTTTCTGACATCTTCTTCCAATAACCCCTAAGGAAATAGAATCCATCATTAAAAGTCTCCCAACCAAAAAAAGCCCTGGACCAGATGGTTTCACTGCAGAATTCTACCAGATCTTCAAAGAAGACTTAATACCAATACTCTTTAAATTGTTCCACACAATAGAAACAGAAAGTATATTACCAAACTCCTTCTATGAGGCTACAATGACCTGATTCCTTAACCAAACAAAGATGTCCATCAATGTAATACACCATATAAACAAACTCAAAGAAAAAAACCACATGATCATCTCACTAGATGCAGAAAAGGCATTTGACAAAATCCAACACCCCTTCATGATAAAGGTCTTAGAGCAATCAGGAATATAGGGAACATGCATAAACATAATAAAGGCATTCTACAGCAAGCCAACAGCCCACATCAAATTAAATGGAGAGAAACTCAAAGCAATACCACTAAAATCAGGAACAAGGCAAAGCTGTCCCCTCTCCCCATACTTATTCAATATAGTACTTGAAGTTCTAGCCAGAGCTATAAGACAACACAAAGAGATTAAGGGGATACAAATTGGAAAGGAAGAAGTCAAGCTCTCCCTATTTGCAGATGACATGACAGTATACATGAGTGACCCCAAAATTCAACCAAGGAACTGATACAGCTAATAAAAACCCTTCAGCAACATAGCAGGATACAAGCTCAACTAAAAAAAATCAGTAGCCCTCCTATATACAATAGACAAACAGGCTGAGAAGGAAATCAGAGATACATCACCCTTTATAATACCCACAATTGATATAAAATACCTTGGGGTTACTCTAACTAAGCATGTAAAGGATCTATATGACAAGAACTTTAAGTCCCTGAAAAAAGAAATTGAAGAAGATGTCAGAAAATGGAAAGATCTCTCTCTCTCTTTTAGTGAGTTTGAATAAGAATTTGTCTATCTTGTTGATATTCTCAAAGAACCAACTTCTTGTTTCCTTGATCCTTTGTATTGTTCTCTTTGTTTCTATTTTATTGCTTTCAGTACTCAGTTTCATTATTTCCTGTTATCTATTCCTCTTAAGTATGTCTGCTTCTTTTTGTTCTAGAGCTTTCAGATGTGCTGTAAAGCATGAGATCTCTCCATTTTTATGTAGGCACTTAATCCTATAAACTTTCATCTTAGCATTGTTTCCATTGTGTCCCATAAGTTTGGACATGGTGTATATTCATTTTCATTGAATTCTATACTTTCAGTTTCTTTCTATATTTCTGTCTTGACCCATTTTTTCATTTGGTAGAGAGTTGTTCAGTTTCCATGAGTTTGTAGCTTTATGTTGTTTCTATTGTTGTCAATGTCTTACTTTAATCCATGGTGGTACAGGGAGTTAGTTCAAGTTTCTTGAACCTATAGAGACTTACTTTGTGTCTGAGTATCTTGTCAATTTTAGAGAAAGTTCTGTGAGGTGCTAAAAAGAAGCATGTTCTTTTGTGTTTGGGTGAAATGTTCTGTAAATATCTGTTAGATCCATTTAGTTTATAATGTCTATTAGTTCTAGTATTTCTCTGTTTAGGTTTTTTGTCTGGATTACCTGTCCATTAGTGCGAATGGGGTATTGAAGTATCCCACTATCAGTGTGAGAAGATCAATATGTGATTCAAGATATAGTAGTGTTTCTTTTTAAAAATTGGGTACACTTGTGTTTTGGGCATAGATGTTTAGAATTGAATTATCATCATCTTGATGGGTTTTTCCTTTAATGAGTATGTAGTGATCTTTCTATCCCCTTTGATTAATTTTGCTTGGAAGTCTGTTCAGTTAAGTATTAAAATGGCTATACCATCTTGCTTCTTAGTTTCATTTGCATGGAATATCTTTTGATATACCATTATTGTGAGGTAATGTCTGTCTTTCATTTTGAGGTATGTTTGTTGTATGCTGTGGAAGGATGAATCTTGTTTTCACATCATTGTGTTAGTCTGTGTCTTTTTATTGGGGAACTGAAACCATTGATATTGAGAGATAGCAATGACCAATGATTGTTAATTCCTGTTATTTTGTTATTGTTGTTGTTGTTGGTAGTGTGTGTGTGTGTGTGTGTGTGTGTGTGTGTGTGTGTGTATGTGTGTATTTGTGTATGTGTATGTATGTGCACACATTGTTTCTGTCCGTCCCTTCTTTTGGTTTTGCTGATTTAGGATAAATTATTTCCTGTGTTTTCATGGGTGTTGCTAACTTCTTTGGGTTGGAGTTTTTCTTGTAGTACCTTCTGTAGGGCTGAATTAATATATAAATATTGTTTAAATTTGACTTTATAATGACATACCTTATTTTTTCCATCTATGGTGATTGAAAGTTTTGCTGGGTATAGTAGTCTGGGCTGGCATATGTGGTCTCTTAGAGTCTTCAGTACATATGTCCAAGGTCTTGGGGATTTTACAGTTTCCACTGAGAAGTCATGTGTAATTCTAATTGGTCTGTCTTTTTGTGTTAATTGGCCTTTACCTTTGCAGCTTTTAAAATTCTTTCTTTGTTTTATATGTTTAGTGTTTTGACTATCATGAGACAAGGGGACTTGATTTTCTGGTCCAATCTATTTGATATTCTATAAGCTTCTTGTACCTTTATAGACATGTCCTACATATATACATATGCTATGGTTTTGTAGAAAATATTTTCTGGGCCTTTGAGTTGGGATTTTTCACCTTCTTCTATTCCTATTATTCTTAGGTTTTGTCTTTTTATAGAGTCACAGATTTACTGGATGTTTGGGGTCAGGAATTTTTTAGATTTAACATTTTTATTAGACCAATGTATCCATTTCTTGTATCAGATCTTCAGTGCTTGAGATGCCCTCTTTCATCTCTCTCTTGTATTCTGTTGGTGAAGCTTGCCTCTGTAGTTCTTGTTTTCATTCCTAAATTTTTCATTTCCAGAAATCCATGTTTGTGTTTTCTTTATTGCTTCTATTTCTGTCTTGAAAACTTTTATTTGTTTCCTTCACCTGTTTATTTGCTTTTTCTTGACTCTTTTGGCTTTCTTTAAGGCATTTCTTCATTTCTTCAAATTGTTCATACTTTCTTGCCTTTCTTTGAGTGATTTCTTCATTTTGAACAATTGTTTGTATTTTCCTGGCTTTCTTTAAGGGGTTTATTCATTTCCTCTTTAAGGACCTCTATCATCTTTATATATTTGGCTTTAAGGTCTTTTTCTTGTGCTTCAGCTATGTTGGACTAGACAGGGCCTGTTTTGGTAGGCTAGCTGTGGTAGGCTAGCTGGGTTTTGGTGGAGACATATTTCCCTGACTGTTATTGATTTTGTTCTCATGATGGCACCAAGGCATCTGGGTTTGGGGTGATTATAGATCTAGGTGCTGATTTCTGGGTTTGTTTCTATTGTGTGGGTATTTTGTTTCTTGGTTTCTGTTTCCTCTCTGGATTTTCATAGGTATGTTTGTGGACTAATATTTTTGTACACTGTGAAGATATGTCTTTGCCAAGGCACCTTCTGATTGGTTTAATAAGGAGTAAATGGCCAATAGCTGGGCAGTAGGTATATGTGGGACTCCCAGGCACAGAGAGGACTCTGTGAAGAAGAGAAGCAGAGTAGCCAGCCAGATGCAGAGGAGGAAAGACATCAGGAGGAGAGGTAACAGCCATGAGTCATGTGGTAGGACATGGATTAATAGAAGTGGGTTATAGGCATGTGCCACAATATCCAACATTTGTTGGTCCAGTGTTTTCCCTTACCATACCTTCTACATACTCCAGAAGGAAGGGGCATTCTGTTGCCATTGTTTCTTGAAGAAACAGGAAGATTTTATTTGTATGTTAATAATGTTGCCTTGGGGTCAGAGAAAGCCATAGCAGAAGCTGGGTGGTGGTGGTGCATGCCTTTAATCCCAGCACTTGGGAGGCAGAGCTAGACAGATCTCTGTGTATTCAAGGATATAGCCAGCATGGCAACACATGCCTTTAATCTCAATAGCAACCATAGAAGACCTGGAGGTCTGTACAGACAGGCAGTGACGTGGAAGTCATGTGGTTGTGTTTACAACCAATGAGAAGGCAGAACAGAAAGTCTATAAAAAGGAAAAACACACAGAGAATAGGCCTCTTGCAGAGAGGAAAGACAGCATCAGCTGTGAAGGGTAAGGTTTTTAGCTCTTAACTATTGCTCTGACCTCTTGGCTTTTAACTCTGCAATTGGCTCTGTGTTTCTTATTTAACAAGACAGTTACATCTACATTTGGTGCCCAACATGGGGCATGAACCCACGACTCTGAGATTAAGAGTCTCATGCTCTACCAACTGAGCTAGCCGGGCAAATGTGGTTCAAAGAGGAAGCTAAAAACATAGCAAAACAATGTAGGGATAAAGGTATAAAAGTCTTCTAGGATCAGCTTGTTGGAGAAGGCCAATATGCTGCAGCACAAACACAATGTTTATATGATATCCAAACCCTAATTCTCTGTTGAATGGCAGCCTTGAATGAATGGGATAGAGATGAGGAACCAGGAAAGAAAACTGAGTCATTTACAGTGGTTATACAGGGCCCAAAAGAATCTTTCACAGATTTCTTACAAAGATTGACTACAGAAGTAAATAGAATGGTCCCGAATTCAGAAGCTAGCCAGATAATAATTGAATCTTTGGCTTTTGAGAACGTAAATGCAGCATGCAAGAGAATAATCAGGCCATTAAAGGCAAGACCTGTACCCTTGGAAGACTGGATTAGAGACATGGTTAATGTTGAGGCTCATGATCATGATAATATGTGGATAGGAGAAGCAATTTCAAGAGGTTTGAGGAATGTCAGATGTTTTGGATGTGGAAAGCAAGGACATTTGAAAAGAGACTGTAAACAGGGCATTTCTAGAAACAATGTTTCTTCAAGGAACACCAGCAACAGAATGCCCCTTCCTTCTGGAGTATGTAGAAGGTGTGGTAAGGGAAAACACTGGACCAACGAATGTAGATCAACAAGGGACAGACCAGGTAATACTTTGCCTCAGTCTTCAGGAAACTCCCAGAGGGGCCTCAGGCAGGCCCCCACAGTGAATCCAGTTCAGACCTTTCCTGCAGTTGTAGAGGAGACCCCTACTCAGAGCAATTAAATAACCAAATGCCTATTGGAGTAAACCAGGCTACTCAGAGTAATGGAATAACTGAGACAGAGAGAACAGAAAATTCAGGAGAAACCATAAAGAAAATTTTTTGGCAAACTTCTATAAATGAACACAGACCAAAATTAACAATAAAAATAAATGGTGTTTTGTTGTCTGGTCTGGTAGACACAGGTGCTGATGTTACCATAATTGCACCAGAATTTTGGCATCCAACTTGGCCTTTTCAGGAGGTAAACATTTAACTATTAAGAATTGCAACATTATCTCAAGTGAAACAGAGTGCAAGATGGCTCGAATATATAGGCCCAGAAGGACAGAGAGGCAAATTAAAACCATATGTGGCTAACATAGCTATGAACCTGTGGGGTCGAGACCTGTTGCAACAATGGAATACTCAGATTAACATCCCTCCAACCTCAGAAACAAATCATAACCTAGCACATGTTTCTGAGAGAAATATTAGAAGGTATTATTCTAATGAGTGGTCACCAGCCATCCATATTATACAAGAGCAGGGCACAAGAACTGATGGTCTTCCAAAGACACCAACAGCTCTACCATTAAAATGGGTAACAGACAAGCCTATATGGGTTCATCAATGGCTTTAACAACAGAGAAACCCCAGAGTTTAGAATAGCTGGTAGAAGAACAGTTAAATGCTCCACATATTGAAGAATCAACCAGCCCTTGGAATTCTCCTATACTTGTTATTAAAAAGAAATCTGGTAAATGGAGAATGGTAACAGACCTCAGAGCAATTAACAAAGTAATTCAGCCAATGGGCTCTCTATAATTTGGGATTCCTTTGCCTATTCTGTTACCTAAAGGATGGCCTCTCATAGTTATTGATTTAAAAGACTGTTTCTTTTCAATACCCTTACAAGAAAAAGGCAGAGAAAGATTTGCTTTCATGGTGCCTACTTACAATAATTCTCAACTGGTTAAAAGATTTCAATGGAGAGTCCTCCAACAGGGAATGTTGAATAGCCCAACTCTGTGCCAATATTTTGTACAACAGCCATTGGAAGTGATACATAAAAAATTTCCTACATCTATAATTTATCATTATATGGATGATATTTTACTAGCCAACACAAATGCAGATACTTTAGAAAGAATGTTTGAAGAAGTAAAGAAAATTTTGCCTTGCTGGGGATTACAAATTGCTCTTGAAAAGATACAAAGAGGAGCTTCTATAATTATTTAGGATATAAAATAGTGCTACAAAAAATTAGACCTCAAAAGGTACCAATTAGGAGAGATTGACTACAGACTCTTAATGACTTTCAAAGATTATTTGGGGACATTTCTCATCTACGAACTATTGTTGGCGTAAAAAATGATGAACTGAATAATTTGTTCAAAAGGTGACAAGGACTTAAATAGTCCAAGAAAATTATCACCTGAGGCTGAGAAAGAATTGGCCTTGGTAGAAAAGAAAGTACATGAAGGACACGTGGATTGTATTGATCCAAAGCTGGATTGCATTTTGGTTATTTTACCTTATAGGCATTCTCCTACAGGAACATTACTGCAGAGAAACGATATTATATTGGAATGGACATTTTTATCAAATAAACTGAATAAAAAATTAAAAACTTATATGGAAAAAAAATCTCTGACTTAATTTTGAAAGGAAAATTGAGACTTTGTCAATTAGCAGAAAACACCCAGCAGAAATTGTTGTACCTGTAACTAAAGAGGACATTGAAAAATTATG
This sequence comes from Onychomys torridus, assembly GCF_903995425.1. Taxonomy (NCBI): domain Eukaryota; kingdom Metazoa; phylum Chordata; class Mammalia; order Rodentia; family Cricetidae; genus Onychomys; species Onychomys torridus. The sequence goes on along the minus strand of NC_050448.1, from coordinate 1,984,007 downwards.
GACAGAAAGTGAACCTTGGCAAAGAGCTTTCAGTAAATTTTGAGAGAAATTAACAGCAAATATCCTAAAAGTGATAGAATTGATTTTGTAAAGAGAGCTGATTGGTTCTTGCCTCGAATTTTACGGGAAAAACCCATATCTGGCGTTTGTACATTTTATACAGATGCCAACAAACAAGGAAAGGCAGGTTACAAATCAGAAAATTTAAGTAAAGTGGTTCAAAGTCCCTATAATTCAGTTCAAAAATCGGAATTGTATGCTATTCTGTTGGTATTAATGGATTTTTCAGAACCTCTCAACATAGTTACTGACTCTCAGTATGCTGAAAGAGTGGTATTACATATTGAGACTGAAGAATTTATCCCTGATGCTTCAGAATTAACTTCACTATTTATTCAATTACAAGATACAATCAGGGAAAGGAGTCATCCTTTATATCCATTCCGTACGGATATGCCAGGCCCTCTAGCACAAGGTAATGATGAGATTGATAAATTATTGATAGGAAATGTGCTGGAGGCCTCAGAATTTTATAAAAAACATCATGTCAATAGTAAAGGTTTAAAAAAGGATTTTTCCATAACCTGGCAACAGCCAAAGAAATAGTAAAGAAATGTCCTACTTGTTCCTTCTACAATCAGACACCATTACCAGCAGGATGTAACCCAAAGGGTACTCAGAGGAATGAAATCTGGCAGATGGATGTGTTTCACTTTGCAGAATTTGGAAAATTGAAATATGTACACCATCCCATTGATACTTATTAAGGATTTCAATGGGAGACTACTTTTAGTTCTGAAAAAGCTGATTCTGTAATCACTCATTTGCTGGAAGTTATGGCCATCATGAGTATACCTGCATGAATTAAAACTGACAATGCTCCAGCATATGTCTCTATTAAAATGAAACAGTTTTTTGCTTATTACAATATAAAGCATATTACAGGTATACCACATAATCCTACAGGCGAAGCACTTATAGAAAGATCAAACAGAACTGTAAAGGACATGCTAAATAAACAGAAAGGGGTAACAAAACCCCTCAGAAATAGACTGCACAATGCTGTATTAACTTTGAATTTTCTCAGTGTTAATGAGAAAGGAACAACAGCTGCAGAGAGACATTGGATAATAGAAAAAACTACAGAATTAAATCAGCCTATATACTTCAAGGATATGCTGACCTCAGAATGGAAACCAGGATATGTGTTACGTTGGGGACGAGGTTTTGCTTTTGTTTCTACAGGAGAAGATAAGCCGTGGATACTATCAAAATTGATAAAGGTTCAATATGAACAAGAGAGACCTCTTAATTAGAGGAGGTGATAGTTCATCAACCAACATGACCATCCAATTTAAACTAACTTATACCATTAACATATGCCTTTTCATTTAATCAGATGTAACTTGCCAAAAGGGAACCTCCCCAAAATTAGTCTTGGGGAAGGGTTTTTGTTTTTGTCTTTTAGGAGAATGAAGGCTAAGAAATCTGAAGACACTGGACAAATGAGACAACTGAAGAAAAGGGACAAATCATCTATCCCAGGAAACAGAGTAAAATGGCCTATTAGTATATCATCTACAAAATTCCATAAGTCTTCCTAAATGTTTGTTTCTGCTCTTCTCTAAAAAAATTTAACACTATTGGTCTTCTTGTAGTTCCAGTTCAATTAAAATTTAAAGCTGACTTTGGAGTTAGAGAATGGCTCTTTCCTTCTTTAAAATCAAGCATGTTGTTAAAAGGAAAATGCAAACTCTCTATATCATACCAGAAGAAAGAGCCATCTTCTGACATGGGACAAGAGAAAAACCAAATTAATTAAGGGACTATTCTATTACTAATCTTAATTCTTTTATTCTATTCTGATTCTTTAAACTTTTCTTAAAGTATGAATTTTGTATCAAAATTTACAATACACACACACATTTTAAACTTTGTTAAGATATGAATGGTCATATAGAGTACTAACTAATTCGAGAAAAAAGTGCTTCAATTAGCTGCCTATACAAGTCTTTGTGTTCGAGTCTCTTATCAGTTTTCTGTAGGAAATCACAGCCAGGCCTAACATCAACTGAAGTCTCCAGGAAGAAGATGGGGCCCCACAACAAGAATAATTCCACATGGACAATAATAATATCACTAAGCTGACAAACATCATCTACAGATCAGCTTTGGTCTACAAAGTGCTCAGAGAAATTTTGAGATGGCTAGCTGAGATGATCCAGTTTCAAAGACTACTTGAATAAGGACTTGAGCTAAACCCTGAACTTTGGCATAATGTTCAAACTGGACAACAAAGGATATAGTTACCTTTTCTAGAATTTGACAATTAACTCAAAATTTTTCTTTTCAGAATAAAGATACCTTCGCCCATACCCAGCAGTAAGCAATTTTAAGAATACAACACCCACATTCCCAAAGAGGTGGGGTGGGGTGGGTGGTTTTTTGGTCTTTTAGTGGATTTTGGGTCTGGGATAATTTTCATTGTTTAGGAGGGTTGGTTACAAGTTGTTATTAAAGGTTAGGAAGGGCTAGGCAAAGGAGATTAGATTTAAGGTTCTTGTTTAAAAAAAAAGAAAAAGAAAGAAAAAGATAATTACTCTTTTTAAATACTTTACATTGGATTGGATTGTTTTATATTGTATACAAATTATATTTGAGATTGTTAGAATATGCCATACACACATTTCTAATCTTGCTCAAGATATTGTACTTATACCATTCATTTAACAATATAATGCAATTTGCTGATCCTTGAATATTTTTATTACCAACTATTAGGATATAAAGAAATGAAAATTGGTAGTTAGATACTACAATCGAACTTGCAATCATATTAGGTGTGTTTTCAAGATCGAGAAGATATATTTTAGATAGACAGTTTATCTTCAAAGCCTTCAGAGATCTACAGAATATGGCATTTAAAATGTTTTAATAACTTAGAAATTCTTCTTTTTTGTTATGACTATGAGACATGATGGCTCCTGGCAGTACCAATCTACTTCAGAGAAAATATGGGCATTGAAGGAACTATATATCGAGTTAACTTTCATTGTGGCAAAAGTTAGCCACTGGACAACAAAGTATCCTTGAATCAACTGCTGACAAACATGACAGACAGGACATGAAACAAAGGACTACCGATTCTTGCCAAAACAGGTGTGATTGTGGCTTTAACAAAAGGCATCTTCTGAGGCCAGGACAATATGGCACCATCCCTGAAGTGAGTGGCCTTTGCAATCTGGAAAAGGTACCATGACCTTTTCTTCAAAGGCAGCTGAACAGGCAGTGGGCTGATGGCTTCTGAGGTGCAGTGGAACAGCAGATGAAACAGTTATTCTTGAAGAATAACTAAGTTCGCCCCTCTCAAGAGTAGACTGGCATTTAATAGAGGGATGTGGAGAAGAACGGGATGCCGAGATGAAGCCACATATACACAGCCAAGAAAAATGGACAGCTGAATTGAAGAAAAAACATCAATAATTTCCAGAATTTAAAATCCTGAATCACAACATGACACTAGTGGAATTCGGATGTTTCTGGTACATGGACTGCTCTCACCAAATGTGAGGTCAAACTGTTGACTTGTGTACATCCTAATTCACAAATGAGTCTGTCAGATACACTAAGACTATAGGCTGAAGATAATGCCCAACACTGTGGATAAACCTCAGGTAACTGTCCAGGCATCTGTCTGTTTCTCTCAACTCACATTTTTTTTTTTTTTTTTGGAAGCTCCTTGCATGCACTTCCTGTTTTTATTTTTTATTAGGTAGTATTATTTCCTTCTTGGGTCTCTGAGGGAGTTGAAGATCAGTTAGTTATAGTTATAGTTTTCTTGTTAAGAATTTCAGAAAAGAAACTCACTAAGAGGTGTAAGTGTATAAATTTGAGAGACATTATAAGACAGTTCTGCTAGTAAAATAAGTTAGGTTAGAAAGTGAATCAGGTACATTCTGGACTTACCAAAATAGGATATATAATGGAATTATTTTCTCTGAATTTTTCAAATGCAAATGGACTAGACATTGTTTAGGTATTTATTGTTTGTATATATGGTATATATAGTTATTGTTCTTTTGTATATAGTTTTTCTTATATTAGTTATAACTTTTTTCCTTTTTATTAAAATAGAAAAGGGCAAATATGGTGTTATTTTATTTGTACTGAAATGTGATTTTATTTGTATGTTAATAAAGTTGTCTTGGGGTCAGAGCAAGCCATAGCAGAAGCTGGGCGGTACTGGTGCATGCCTTTAATCCCAGCACTTGGGAGGCAGAGCTAGGCAGGATCTCTGTGTTCATGGATACAGCCAGCATGGCAACACATGCCTTTAATCTCAATAGCAACCATAGAAGACCTGGAGGTCTGTACAGACAGGCAGTGACGTGGAAGTCATGTGGTTGTGTTTACAACCAATGAGAAGGCAGAACAGAAAGTCTATAAAAAGGAAAAACACACAGAGAATAGGCCTCTTGCAGAGAGGAAAGACAGCATCAGCAGTGAAGGGTAAGGTTTTTAGCTCTTAACTATTGCTCTGACCTCTTGGCTTTTAACTCTGCAATTGGCTCTGTGTTTCTTATTTAACAAGACATGTACACTATATAATAACAACACAATTTTATCTAAAACTAAATCAAACTAAGCCAGACCAAATAATAACTGACAAACAAAACATGACCACAATTTTTTGACATTCCTCCCAATGAGAGGCATTGATGTGACCCTGTTTCTGAGTCTGAGCTTTATGACTGCTTGACCAATGGAATCTCGTGGAAGTACTATGGTATCATATTCAAGCTGCAGTAAGCAGTTTGTACTCCTGTAGTAGAGCCTGTACTTTTGGCCTCCAGATATTCTGCTGGGGAAAAGGCAACTGCCCACATGGGAAGTCCACATAAGTTGTTCCATTTAACAGCCACCAAAGTTGGCACCCAGCTTATGTTCCTGTGAATTGGCCATCTGACAGAGGAGCCTCATCCTTTCAGTCTCATGAGCTCTGTTGATAGCACTGAGAATGGATGAAGGAGTCACCCATGATGGTGTACTTAGTGCAGATTAGGGTAACAATGGTTGCTGTTGTGAAACCTTGAGTCTGAGTGTTATTTGTTATGTAGCACTTAATAGGTAGGCTGCACAGCCACTCTGTCTTAGCTTTCCTCCTGATACTAATCTAATTTGTGATGGTACCAGTAACACTGTTACCAACACACAGGTAAGAAATTCTGATTTTCCTCCACTTTTTTTTCTTCTTTATTTTTCAAGACAGGTTATCAAGTAGCCCATGTTAGCCTCAAACCTACTATATACTGTCAAGGATGACTTTGAAATTCTGATTTTCTTGTGCCTGCTTCCCAAGAGCTGGGATTACAGGTGTGTCCCTCCATTCTTGATTTTCCTATTCTCATCCATCCACTAAATCAACAGGTTATGTAGTTTCAGATTTTATCTCTTCAGTACTTCTAGCATCTGCTTCCTCTTCTCCATCCTTCTCAGACCTCCATATCTCAGTGTTTTGTTGGAACATCTTAACGTACTTTCCATATCTATCCTTGTCTCCCTTAAGAAGGCTCCATGTGCTGTAATACAATGCTCATAAATCTCAGACTTGTTCCTTCTTTGTGTAAATACCTTTGATCAAGACTTAAGCAATAGTTCCTTATTTAAATAGTTAAGGATATCACACAGTTAATGTGTTTCCCAGCATAAGAAACCTGAGTTTGCAGATTACAATATGGAAATGGGGCTAAGGATGCAGCTCAGTTAATAGAATGCTTGCTTAGCTTTCAGGAAGCCTTTCATTCCCTCCCAGCACTGCACATACCAGACATGATAGTGCACATTTGTAATCCTAGCACTCGAGAGGTAGAGGCAGGAGAATCAGAAGTTCAGGGTTATCTTTGGTGATACAGGGAATTTGAGCTCAGCATGAGTCACCTGAGACACTGCCTAATATACAAACTAATAAAATTTTCAACAGGAAGAATGAGCATGTGGCTATAGTCTTAAGTGTTTTCCTGCAGGTCTCCTAATTCCAATGCTGCCCCATTTCACCTTATTAAACAATCACACCATGATTATTTTCCCCAGCAATGGTTAAATAACGAGTTATTTTTGCTTTCTAATAAGTTGGAGGTTAAACAATAAGGCATGTAACAAAACAAACAAACAAACAACAAACAAAATACCCAATAAAGAGACCAATATCTTTGAGATCAGTTAGCAATATTTTTAGTACCTATCTAAGTTGTCATTGTAAGTGAAGTAAAAATATAAGACCCAAGGGAAGAAGATAAGTTACATACATGTGCTCTGAGAAGTAAAAATGATTCTTGATGTGTAGTACTGGTAATGAAACTTTCTATGCTCATTTGTTTTTTATTTTTATTTTTAATTTGTCTGTATGTATGTGTCTTTGTGAATATAGGCCACCTATATATGGGTTCCTGCAGAGGCATAAAGAGGGCATTGGATCCCATGGAGCTGCAGTTGTGAGCTGCTTGGTGGGGTGCAAGACTGAACTGAGTTCAAGTCCTCTGGAAGAGCAGTAGGGCTCTTCAGGACTGAGCCATCTCTCCAGGACATCTATGCCCAATTCTGTCATGAAATTGGATAACATTGTAACGGCTACTGTACTGTATATTACAATAACAAATATAGCAGCATAGGGAATACTTTTCAAAAATTTTTAACAGTTTAGCAACATTATAATATAAACTAACTTCTGAAGGCTGGTTGGAGGGAACTGCCACTTTAAGATCTGATTTCAATGACAGAATTCATTTTCAACTTTCATGCATCTAATTTAACAAAAAAATTATAGCATAATGTGAACATGTCTACAGTAATTTGTCTTTCTGTCATACAATGAAGCTTGAAGCTTGGATGTGAATATTTCACACCCAAGATTCAGATTATTTGTATTTGAAAAACACATATACCTGACAAGACTACTCAAGATTTTTTTTTCTGAATAAAACATTGCCATTATCCCTACTGTGTCTTCATGTCTGCATAAATATAACACATAAGTAAATGTAATTAAAAATAGAAAATCACACAGCTAATATGTCAGAATTTAATAACAAATTTAATTTATAGAAGAGAATAGTGGACGACAGTAACTTTTTTGCAATCCCAATTTAATTGCAGAAATATCTGGGAATTGCATAGTTAATGATTTCAAGTAATGTTGCCATGGAACAATGATTGAAGTGAAGTATATTGCCTGGTAACTTTTCACATGAGCTCTTTCCAATCACTTTGAAGTACACACACATGCTCATGAGTGACATGATTCTAATCCAAATTCTACACTCATAGGTGCCATTTTAATTCACAAAAGCTTTATCAGTTGACATGCAACAGCTGAAGAGGCAAGATCAGAAGAAGGCAGGTGGTTTTCCCCACAGAAAGCAGTGTTCTTCTACCTTAGTGTTTTAAGATTTTCTTCTTTATGATTCTAGGAGGAAGAGGAGATATAGAGGATTAGTTGTTTCTGATTCCCTTGAGAGAACCATGTCATGAGAGAGATTATGTGCTTTTCAAAGGATTTAAGTTATTAGAGGGAAGGTTTGGTTTGGGCAGAACTTAATAGCTGCTCTCCTTTAAGCAGATGAGAAGGACAGCAGGCTTGGGAGACCTTCTACCCTATGTAAAAGATCATATTGTGGCCTAGGGATATAGTTTATTTGGTAGAATACTTGTTTAGCATACATGAAGCCCTGGGTTCAATCCCCTACCCTAAATAAAGCTGAATGGGGTGGTCCACATCTGTAATCCTGGCACTCCAGAGGTGGAGGCAGGAGGATCAGGAGTTCAAGTTTATGCCTGAAAATATGGGGAATTTAAGGTTAGCTTGGAATACATAAGACCCTGTCTCAAAAAACCAAGCCAAATAAACAAAAGGCTCCTACTGTTAGGGGCTTGGGTTGAGAATGCAAAGAATCAGTAGATGGAGATTCTTGGGCATGGAAGCAGGAGGCAGAGCAGGTCAGGTGAGGACTGACTGCTTAGTCTGCTTTTAAAATTACCTCCATGAAACCATGAAAGATGGACACATCCTGAGATCTCCATCGATCCCTAGTTCTATGGGACAACCCCAAAGGTTCAGCATTAGTTTGGTCATTTCTCTCGTCTCTCTTTCAGGATATGACTAAGTGAAATTTGAATACAGAAGTTTCCTGAGCTTGTCAGCTCTGCTCTATTGGCCATTATGACCTGTCTGTATTTGGATCTTCTACTGTCTAATTATATAGTATGACTTACATTTTTGGATTACAAGAACAGGGTGAGGATCTCTCAGTTTCATCTGGTGATTTCAGCACTCTACCTCACTGTTTGCTAATTTAGTCTAGGGTTGTTAACTGCTTTGCCAAAGGTTAATTTTAAGGTTAATCTATTATCATCTTGGGCTTTGGGCCAAAATTACAGCCTTGTAAAGACTTATTTTTGCAGACAATGGGCTTCTTGGATCCAAAAAGAGTGAGTAACTTATGAGGTAGTTCCAGAAGCCTTTGTAACTATGGTATATTCTTCCAAAACACTCAGTGGAGAAAGCTCATGTGGTAAAGGTGCTTGCCTTAAGAGCACAAAGAGCTGAATTTGATTCCCGGAGCCCACATGAAACAAACAAACAAACAAACAAAGCAAACTGGGCATGTTGGCTCCAAGTCCATAAACCCAGTGCAGGCAAATGGAGACAAGCAGATTCCTAGCCAGGCAGCCTAGCTTATTTGGTGATTCCAGCCTAGTGAGAGACCTTGTCTCAAAAACAGGTGGACAGTGCCTTAGGTATGACATTTGAGGTTGCCCTCTGGCCTCCAGACACATGTGCATACATATATACCCCAGCATACATGTGTGCCTCATATATGAACACATGCACAGTTCACATATATACATACAACCGAATATGTAAAGCTTCTGCTGCAGATATTTTGGTGGCAGAGCATCCATGGTTTCCCAAGGCACACAGAGAAGGGTCCTGGCAGAAGTGTGGTGCAGCAGCAAGTGACTCAGCACGGTTACCTGTCCAGTTCTCAGTGCCTGGGAAACTTGTGCTTTTTGTTCTTTCCATAACTTCCTACAGTGTATTTTGCTTGCATGGAAAGTGGATATTCTTTTTGTTTGGGCTAGAGGATGCCAGGAATGTCCTTAACCCAGACAAGACTGATTGGTGATTAAATCTGTTATCTCTGGTGGAAGGCACCATGCTCTGGCACTACAAGATTTATAAAAGAATTTCTCCAAAACATGCATCAAGTGGCTAACGTTAGCCCCATTGTATTAATCAGGAAGGGGATTTCTGTGAAGCGATGGGAAAGAGCCTGAATCCTGATTGTGGAAAGTCAGTGTCTAAAATGACTGAGAAAAAGTTATGGAATTAACTGGGAATGTGAGGTATACATATTTCTTGCCTCAGCAAAATATGGAGCTAGACACAAACAAACACAGGCTTTAGGGGGTAAAAAATGCTTTAGTTTTTGCCTATTAGTTATTGCTTTCTAATGAGACAGATCAAGAAAGGATGTGGAATTGGGTGGGTGGGAAGATGGGGAGGATCTGGGAAGACTTGGAAGAGGGAAAACTATAATTGGAATATATTATATGAAAAAATCTATTTTCAATAAAAAATTGTGAAACAAGTATCCAACATATTTTCCTTTCTGTTATTACCTAATAGAGGTAGGGAGCTTATTAAATACTCATCATGAGTTATCCATCATATGCATAGCTTTTTGCTAAAGTGGAGGTGCTATTACCCATTCATAATCAAGTAATGTGAAGTTTTCTTGCTGTCTGTTTGGGAGTCTCCCTTACACAGTCTTGAAGAAACATCTTGTAAACTGGTGTCTCCTGGAAGTCCTTCCTGAGAGAACCATTAATCATCTCCTTCTGGAAATTTCTATCTGTAAAGTATCTATTACTGACATATCATTGACCATGTTGACTTGTTAATATGCCAGTTGCCTTCTGTGAGACCAAGATTGAACCTCAGGCCGCAGGACCTGGCTCCCTTCTCGTGTAATTCCCCAGTGGTCATGTCTGCCTGGCTCTCAGCAGTTCAATACAATTTGCTCAGTGTATGAACTACTTTATATGCCAGTGTTCCAGGTAAAGCAGAGTTTTTATTCTAGGTCATTTATACTTTTAGAAGACACAATTAGCTGAGTATCTGCTTCACATGTACAATTTAATCTTTCTGCAAACCTGTGAGAGGAATTTCATGGCTCGCTCATTGATAAAACTGCCCAGAGATGTTAGATTGGAAAGTGAGCATCCCTGAGCTAGTGACTAACTTGCAGCAGGAACTAGATAGAATCAAGTCTGCGTCACTCGGCAGTTCTGTTTATTCACCAAGTATATTGAGTCCTGTATATACAGAAGACCTATATCTGACATGGTCATTATGGATCAGTTTTTTATTGTCTTCCACAGCACTATTTACTAAGGCCTTGGGGCACCCCCAACTCCTAGTCACCACATGAAGTATACGAAGAGCAGCTTTTACATATCTGGGTGTACACAAACTCTTAATGTTTGGTTGGAGAGAAAATTTATATGTGTTATGGTTTGTATGTGAAATGTCCCACACAGGCTCATGTGTTTGAACATTTGTTCCCTGGCTATGGTTTGGGAGGTTGTGGACCATTTAGGAGGTGGAGATTCGCTGGCAGAAATGGGGAGGGGGATGGGAGAAGGAGCCTTGAAATTGTATATATTGGACCCATTTCCTGTCCTCTCTTTGCTTTCTGACTGGCGATTCCATGTGCCCTGCCACTTCATGCTCCATGACCTTTCCTGTCATAATAGACTATATCCCTTCTCAAACTGTAAGCCTAAATAATGGTGATTTTTTTGTTTGTTTGCTATTGTGCCATAGCAATGAGACAAGTGTCTAATACAAAATGTTTTCAGGATACTCAGCATCCACAGTACTTTTAAGCACGCTACAGAGAAGAGCACACATACAGCCTATGAAATGACACTAGACCTGGAGATTTTAAACTTGAACAGTCCAGGAACAACAGCCCATGAGCCTGGTGTATATGACAGGCAGGTAGACCTGGGTATGTTTACTCTGACATGACAAATGGTGAGCTATCTGTAATAATGCCTCAGTTTCTCAGTATAGAAAGACCTGTGGTACACAGGATGGTCCACACAGACAAGAGAGCCTGTGTGCAAGCTTTCACATGGGGAGGGACAGTGTCCTGGGGAGGCCACCTCTTCCTCAGGTAAGAGGGGTTAAGGTTCTTTGCTACTTGGCTACTCTATGTAGAGATCATAACACTAGCTTGGTAAGTTTATGTTGTAGAAGTAGCATCAATTGTTACACAAACCAGCAGGAACTCTATCCCAAAAAGATAGATATTACCATAGAAACATAGATCACTGTAGATATAAAATTAAGGAAGATGATGCCCAGCAAGCTTGATGGAGAGGCCAGCCTTAGGAATACAAACTCTGTGTAAGAGTCTCGACACTCTTGCCTGGAGAAGCAGCTTTATCAGTGAAGTACTGGCTATGTAGCATGAGGACCTGAACTTGCTTCCTAGAACACACATAACAGAGCCAGGCCAGGTAAAGTGGCTCACATTTGTAATTCCAGTACTGGGGAGGTGGACACATGTAGGGATATCTGTGGGAATTGCTGGCTAGCCTAGTCTACTTGGCAAGTTCCAGGCCCATGACAGATCCTGACTCAAAACAACAACAATAACAACAGAAACTCTTGATGTATGGTGACTGAGAAATAACACTAGAGATTGACTTTTGGTCTACACACACAACCATGTTCACCTGCATGTGTCTACACATGCATACCAACTCTAGTCCCCTTTTACAGACACTCTAGCAGTGTAGCTTTAATAACAGTCAGTGAGATGGCAGAACACACATCTTGCAGAACAGTTCCATGTGGCATCTTATATTACCACATCCAATAGCTAAGCTGGTAACCTCACAGGGAAAAGCTGCTTCCCCCTGAAAAATGATAGAAGTCCCCCAGCACACAGAACTGCTAAATTGTGTTTTTCTCTTCTTAGAATAGGGAAATCCCCACTGTGTAATCACACACACGTCCTACTTTTGGAAATGGGTCTGGTGTCTCAAGAAAAAGACAGCACAATCCTAAAATCTCAGCAAGGAAAAAAGTTATACTTGTGCTGAAGGGTGTTAGCCATGCCACACTAAGCAAAGAAAGCACCACCAGTGGATTCCCATAGGTCTTTTATTCCTAATGCAAAGGGGTCCCTTGCCTCATTTTGAATGGTCAGAGCTTGCTACCACATTCTTAGGAGACTGGCTGATTTAAAGCAACACAATTAATGAATAGAACACAAGTTTGAGCACCAAGTACAAGCTTGAGCACATATTTTGATTTACAGGATTGAGTTGCTGAACCTGGAAGAATTTGAATTTCTGCCAATCAGCTTCTTTAGAGATTTTTCTTTAAATGAAGTTTTGTCTTACTTAACCCTTTTGTAGAAAAGACAATGTGTTTCTTTTACATTTCTCACACTGTGTGTGTGGCTCAGTTTGCAGATTGGAATTCTACAAGTTTGAGGTAAACATAGGTTACATGAGGCCATCTCAAAAGGAAGGAAGGAAGGAAGGAAGGAAGGAAGGAAGGAAGGAAGGAAGGAAGGAAGGAAGGATGGAAGGATGGAAGGAAGGGAGGAAAAGAAAAAGAACTAAATGTCAAAAGAAAGAGAGAAAGGAGAAAAAGAAGATAAGAATTCCTTAAAGCATTTTATTTTTATTATTACTATGTCTGTGTGTCTGCATGTGGGCATGTGCATATGAGTGCCGGTACCTGAGCAGATCAAAAGCATGTTTCCTGGAACACAGTTACAGATGTGGTGAGCTACCCAGTTTGAAATGGCTGTTGGGAACTGAACTTGAATCCCCCAGAAGGGCAGCACATCTTCTTAACCACCAAGCAATCTCTCCAGGACCCCCAAAGAATTCTTAATGTTTTGGTGACTACATTTATGGATCTTATGAATATTGCTTAAGAACGTTTGCTCATTTATAAATATATTGGGCACAATTCTTCCTATTATGTAAGACTTTATGTATGTATGTATGTATGTATATGTGTGTCTGTGCTCAAGACACACATATGTGGAGAACAGAGGGTAACTTCTTGGAGTCAATTCTCACCTTCTATCTGAGTCTTGGGAATGGAACTCAGCATCAAGTTTAGTGACAAGTGCCTTTACTTGATGAGCTGTCTTACCAGCTTTAACATGTTATAATTATTTCATTAACATACTGCCATAATCGGGAAGACACACATTGTATCAAAGCACAATTTAAGATAATTTAAAATGTCTATGGTATTTCATTCTTTGAGGATATCATGTTATTTAATCAGTACGCTGTCTTTAGAGATATAAGATTTCCTCCCTTTAAATATCAATGGACACAGATTGTTTCATATGTCCTAACTTACATCCTTAGAATTAACAATTAAAGTTGCAATTGCTGGATATATAAGATGAACATTAAAAAATATTCCCTGAAGACTGAACTGACATCAGTTCACTGGTTTCTATTGCAATGGTTGCATTTTTAATTCACAACATTTTCTTGTGTAATGTAATAATTAATACCCCTTTCACCTAAACTCATGTAGAAAACTTTTTTGATTTTTGTCATTTACCTTTGAAATACATGTGCATGCATATATACACACATAGTTGTTCTTATTCATAGATTCTGCATTTACACATTAGTCTACTCACTAAAATTTATTTGTAACTCCAAAATCAGACTTTAAAAATTTTTTAACAGAATTATAGCTCAGACTATCCTTGAATTTAATACGTAGCCAAGGGTAACCTTGAACTCCTCATCTTCCTGCCTCCATTTCTTGAGTGCTGAGATTATAAGTGTTTCGCCATCGTGACTGGCTTATGTAGTGTTGTGGTTGGGTCTCAGGGCTTCACTTTTTGATTAGTATTAGGTATGTGCAGAGCTGTGAAATGTTAAGTTATTTGATGTGCATGTTTCCAAGTAAGGTAGACCAAACAGACTTTACCTTCTCCTTTTACCCCTTAGACTAAACAGAGGGCATCTCCCTAGAGGATAGCTTGTGCCATATTCTTACATTTTTTTCTTTTCTTTTTTAAACATAATTCTTTATTGACTCTCTGGGAATTTCATATCGTGTACCTCAATCCCATTTACCTCCCAGGCCCTTCATATCTGCCCCTCACTGCTGCAGCATGCTCCCGCCCCCAATTAATTAAAAACAAAGCAAAACAAAACAAGCAAACAAAACCAAATCTCATTCCTCTCTTTCCAATACTTCATTTATCTTAGTGTCATTGGGAGCTGTGGTGTGTCACACATTATACCCTTTTATCCAATCAGCCACATCCATAAAATATTCACTGCAATGAGTCATGGTCTGGTTCAATGCCTCTGGCATACCATCATCACTGGACCCTCACTAAAATTCCTCTCAGATATTCTGCAGTTGCCCCCAAGTTGTGGAGATCTTGTGGTTATCATTCTGCAGGACCTGTCCCTTTACCTAACTCCAACAGGACATAAATGAGGTATATGTTAGGGTGGACCAACCCAAGGTACAGGATATGGGCCTGGTTGGTAGCTGAGCTGGTCTGTCCTGGCCTCTGGGACCACCCCCTCAGGCAAGAGACAGAGTCAGCAATTCTAGGCCCTTGCCATGGGGCCAGCTCTCACATCAGGGCAGGGTGGGGCCAGGTCTCCTGCTTGCAGTGCCCTGCAAGGGTCAGGGCCAGCTATCCCAGGGTCAGGAGGGTTAGGGCTGGCTCAGTATGACTCTTGGATTTCAATATGCATGGTTCTTATTACCTGCTGTGGTAACATGGGCCATGGACATCAGTGCAGATCCCAGCTGCAGCAAGAACACAGACCCAGACATGCCCTCAGCAGCAGCTTGGGCCTAGATGTCACCATGGCCTGGGTGGCAGCAAGGCTCTTGGACACCAACATGGTCTTAGGTGGCTGTCCAGACCCTGATTAGCCCTCAGTGGCAACAGGAGCTGTGGACATCAACCTAGATCCTGGCTGTTGCTAGGCCATGGATCCAGACATATCCCATGGCAGCTGCCAGTACCCATCAGCGTGGCACCTTGTGAAAGTGCAGGCTATCCAGATTGTCCTGGCCCTGGTGGCAGTGTGGCCCTCAGACACCAACATGGACTCAAGTGTCTGACAAGACCCCATCTTCCACACAGCCTTCAGTGGTTACTGAAGCCATAGATAGCAACACAGATGACCTTGGTTGCTGCACTGCCATGCACATTCTTACATTTTCAAGGCTTTGTTGCTGACTCTGTTGATGAAGATAATTCATAAATGTAGCATGGAATGTTGTCTGGTGATTTATCTTCTGGTGAAAGTCCTGGTTAGAAAAGCTTTGGTAGGTCTCGAGTTACAGTTGTTGGTCATGTATATCATACTAATGAGTCCATGAAACACATTAAATTCGGTATCTTTAAATAGAGACATGAATAAAAAAGAACACATATTGATTAGTTGACAAAATGTTGTGATTAGGGGCTTGTGGGAACCTAGCCCTCAATTCTGTCAGGAATTCAATATTGGCTAATTCCCTGGTTGGGACCCTGGGCCTGGGCCGTATAAATAGTGCAAAGGAGCTGAGGAGCAGCATGCAGTCTGTCTCCCGACTGAGATGTGGTATGAGCAGCTGCTTCCTATTCTTATGCTGTGACTTACCACCAGGATGGACTCTGTCCCCTGAAACTCCAAGCCAAGACAAACCCTTCCTTCCTTAAACTGCCTCTTGTCAGGTGTTTGGTCCCAGCAATAGCAGAAGCAGCCAATGCAACCCTTTACTTCAAAAATCCCTTTGGGATGGTGGAGATGCTTTGGCTGGGAAAGGCTCCTGCCACCAATGCTGATAAACTGAGTTTGATCCCCAGGACCAACATGAAAGGAAAGAATTGGCTCCCACAAATTGTTCTCTGACCTTGACAATGTGGCATTCTTCCCCAACCCCATACAAATAAGTAAATAAATGTAAACAATAAAAAATAAAAAATTCCTTTTCATATTAACAAATGATGTAAAAATTCATGTCTGGTTTCTATTGGTTCTTCATTTGCTCTTCTCTGCTTATCATTTCAGTGCATCAATGCTACCCTGAATAAATCTCTCTATTTCTAAACAGGATGTTGCATGCAGGACTCTGTCTGCTTTCAGGTATCTATCTGGCAGAATAATGCTTTGTTTTCTGATCATGCAGGATCCTAGCTCTGCATTCACCTCAGAGCAGTGGTTCAACACTGGCTAATTCAGTATACACCTCTGAATGAAGAATGTGAAGCAGGCACAACGCACCCTGACATTAACAGATAGGATTTCTCATCTTGACTCTAGGATTGGCTTGATTTCATATGACCATAGTCCCAAAGGTTACAATTTGCTTCTTCTTTCTTGTATCTATATCCCTTAGATAGCAAGGCTTGATTTGGACTGGAGTTAACATGAAATACGTGTGAATACTTCTGCTTGGCATTGCAAATTTGCTTCCTCGGGTCCTATGAGCTTCACATTGACTTTCTAACTCCAGCAGCTGTGGGACAGATTAAATCCTGGGTTGCTCAGGTTCCTCTGGCCTTAGAGATCCCATAATCTCTTGGCCTCTAATACCAGTCAAGTCTATTAAGGAACTTGTGGTTTAAGGACAGTAAAGGGCTGGGGAGATGGCTCATTTGAAACAGTGCTTGTCACAAAAGCATCTGAGGACCTGACTTTGCATCCTCAATAACCATGTAGAAAGCTAGGCATGGCAGAGCAGTGCAGGCTGGTTCCTAGAGTTCACTGGCCAGCCAGTCTACTATATTGGTGAGCTCCAGGTTTCACTTAAGAGCCTGTCCCCAAAAGTAAAGTGGAGAGCAATTGAGTGAGACACTCCCTTTGGCTTCTGTAAGCATGTGTGCACACACATGGATGTACAACACACATGTGTGCATACTTCCCCACAGAGAACCTAATTAATGGGATTACTGTGGTGGTATTGTGTTCCCCGAAATATTGTGCACACTAATAAATTTATCTGGGGTCAGAGAACAGGATGGCCACAATATTAAACAGAGGTTAGGCAGTGGTAGCACACGCCTTTAATCCCAGCACTTGGGAGGCAGAGCCAGTCGGATCTCTGTGAGTTCAAGGTCACATTGGAAATAGCCAGGCATAGTGACTCACACCTTTAATCCCAAGAAGTAAGCTTTTAATCCCAGGGAGTGATGGCAGAAAGTAGAAAGATATATAAGGTGTGAAGACCAGAAACTAGAAGCATTTGGCTACTTAAGCTTTAAGGCTTTGAGCAGCACAGTTCAGCTGAGATTCATTTGGATGAGGACTCAGAAGCTTGCAGTCTGAGGAAACAAGACCATCTGAGGAACTGGCGAGGTGAGGAAGCTGTGGCTTATGCTGCTTCTCTGATCTTCCAGCGTTCACCCCATAAGATTCATGCTACAGATTACTATTTATACTTTTATTGTTTTTAATTCTCAGAGGGTATGTGTGCATTCACGTGTGTCAATATGGGCACATGTGTGAAGTCAGAGGACAAGCTCAGGTGCCAGTACTCCAACTTCAGTTTCCATTGAGACAGTCTTTTTTTTTTTTTTTAACTGCTCATGCCTAGCTAGCTGAATTTGGAGCTTTTGGGGTTCCCTTGCCTCTGTTTCCCTTCTCCTCATAACAGCTCTGAAATTACAGACATCCATGCTACTGCATTTGGCTTTACATGGAGTTTAAACTTACGCCTTCATTCTTGTGTGGCAAGTGCTTATCCACTGAGCCATCTTCATACCTCTCATTATTATTGTAAGTCCATCTTCTGTAGGAAGACAGAATGTTACCACAGGAAGAGACTTGGGCTTAGAAATGGATTGAAAATATTCTTTCCCTTTCTGAACAACCCTTCAGTTTATTCCCCTAATGTATAGAATAGCCACAATAATAAGCATTCTCTGAAAAGGTAAGAGAACATTTATAACCTTAGAGATGAGAGAAGGATAATGTGTGTTGGATAAATTCACTCTTCATTCTCCTTCCTTGTCTTCTGTACTTGGCATGATTTCATCCATAAGCTTTTACATATTCATATTAAACATGTTCAAATCATTCTCCATTTAGTAAATGATTCTGTTTTATTTTGTTCTATATGCCCCTGGGAAGGACCAGTACTTCAGGGCCACATCCAGGAGACCAGACTTTTCCTGGGGTTCTGTTAAACACTGGACTCCTAACCTTCTGGTCACAGAAGGTATGTGACTTCATGCCACTGGATCTCTGTAACTTTGTTATGGCTCTCATTTGGCCTGGATCACCTTTTCTGCTTATTCTTAGCCCTTCTTGACCCAGACACTGCACTTGGGAATCAGACTTCAAGGTTCTACTTGTGTAGTATCTTTGGGGAGCTGCCTTTCCTACTTCCTCTCAGACTGACTTGCTCCTTCTGACCCTGCACACTCTGTCAATGAGTCAGTCTTGCATGGAACCCAGTGTTCTGTGAGGTCTGCACTTGCCATCCTCTTTCCCTTCCATGCTCTAAAACCAGAGGAGCACATGGTATTTAGCAAATGTTTAATAAATGACCACTGAAGGCATGAGTGACAGGTTAATGAATGATGAAAGACAGAGAGGTCATGAAAGAGGCCATTGTCATAGGAACCGGCCCACATAGTGTCCTCAGCATGGCACAGGGCTCCCACATGGAGTGTTTACTCAGGGTGTGGATACCTGCCTCCTAGGATTTCAGTATCACTTCGCTGATCAACTTTGAAGATTGCCTGTAATATTTGCTAGAGAACCGAAGTGTTTCAGCCAGTGTCAAGTAGCTTGTTTTCATAAACATTTGGGTACTGTACACCTGGCAGGGGTAGGTGGGTGGGTGTGACTTCATGTGCACACATTTCATGTGACAAATTTTCCTCAAGGTATTAAATATTAATTATCACAATCAGAAACAATAATATTGCTTTGAAAATTAAGACTCTGTGTGTCAAGGTCATGAAAAACAGAACTGTCTCAGACAGACCCAGGGGACTATAGGAGATGAAGCCCAAAGCAACATCTCATGGTTTAGAACTTGGAACAAAAAGAGGACAGGATGGTAACTGAAAACCAGGCAGAGCTCAAACAACTTCTGGAGTTCAATTACTAGCGACCCAATGATGTCAGCTTTTTCATTTTAATACTTGTACCATGCTAATATGAAGGTGCAAAAGGGGGAGGAAGATCAGGAATGTAGGAACACTTTCTGATTTATCATTTTGACTTTTCTACAAATCTACAATTATTCTAAAATGCTTTATTTCTTTTTAAAATACTTTTATTATTTGAAAACTCCATACATTCATACAATGTATTTTGATCAAATTAATCTACCATTGCCTCCCTCCAACTCCTCTTCCATTTCCCTTCCAAGTTCATGTCCTCTTTCTTTATTGTTATTAATAACCCCTGAGTCCAATTAATGGTGCCCACATGTGCATAGGTGTGGGGTCATCCACAGGAGCATGAGCAAAATATTATTGGTCATGTTCCATTTTATTTCTTCTAAACCCATAGTTAAGTAATGGAGAAAGCTTCAGAGGTAGGCAGTGGAAAGGAGCCTTTGTGGCCTAATAAATTGGTTGGAGATTTAGCTCAGTGGCAGAGCGCTCGCCTAGCAAGCGCAAGGACCTGGGTTCGATCCTCAGCTCAAAAAAATATATATTTGCCGGGCAGTGGTGGTGCCTTTAATCCCAGCACTCAGGAGGAAGAGCCAGGTGGATCTCTGTGAGTTCGAGGCCAGCCTGGTCTACCAAGTGAGTTCCAGCAAAGGCGCAAAGCTACACAGAGAGACCCTGTCTCGAAAAAAAAAATTGAGTCAACCATATCAAAGGCTATTTAAGAGAAAAGCACTCAATTAGGAATAAACAAATAAACAAAACAAAACAGAAAGAAAAGACGAAACTGGGTCACTTGAATCCTAGCATTTAGGAAGTGGAAGCCGGAGGATCATCCTTGTCTTGAGTTCTGGGCTAGCGTAGGCTACATAATAACCTGCTTAAAAAAGTAGCTGGGTGTTGGTGGCACATGCCTTTAGTCTCAGCAGAGGAGGAAGGCAGAGACAATTGGATCTCTGAGTTCAAAGCTAGCCTGGTCTATGGGGCTAGTTCTGTATTTACTTGGCAGGTTACATAAACTATACTGGCAGTTTTGAAAGATAAAGGCAAATTTCTTTCTTTTTTTTTTCTTTTTTTAATAGTAAAATTTAATAACTCAAAGATTGGTAGAGACCCTGTCTCAAAAGAAAAGAAAGGAAAAGAAGGAGGAGGAGGAGAAGGAGGAGGAAGAGGAGGAGGAGGAGGAGAAGGAGAAGGGGAAGAATGCTCTCCCACCTTTAAATGGTAATCTGAAAGACAATGCCTTTTTCTTCTTCTCTGTGTATGTGCAGGTGTGTGTACCTGCACATTTGTGTGCATATAAAATGCAAATGCTTGTGTGCATGCATGAGAAGGCCTGAGCCAGTTTCAGGTTTCATTCTTCTAGGGTATACACCATGTTTTTCTTAATGACAGGATCTCTAACTGGGACCTGAGGCTTGCCAATTAGGCTAAACTAGCTGTCCAGTGAACCCCAGAGGTCTCTACCTGTCTTTGCCTCTCCAGTGTTGAGATATGCACACCATCACACCAGGCTTTTTACATGGGTAGTGAGATTGAATTCAGGTTCAGATGTTTGCACTGGATGCACTTTATTGATTGGGCAGTCTCTATAGGCCAGGACAATTCTTTATTTAATTCCTTTAGTTACCAGAAAATGTAATATATTTTTCTGAAAACATTAATTTCTTATATTCAATGCATGTTTTTCAGGAGAAAGCATTGTAGAGAGACTTGCAAATTTTCTTGACAGACTGAGTCCTTTTGAGCCCATATCACCATTCCTGAAGCACGGTCAGGCAGAGAATGAGACTTCACACTGTTTACCTCTTCTGACTTTCCATTTCCAGTCCAGCCTCAGCTCGTCGGGTGCAGATCGGTTTTCATCCTTGAATGTGCATGAAACTAACCTAGGCTTTCTTCGGAGCTTTTAATTGCTATGTGATTTGATATCACAGTGCAGTGAAGCTAGGAGAGCTAATTGTTTTCCTGACTGAATTTTTATCCTTTCCCAGTTCTGCCTGAAGGGGCTATAAAGCAAAAAACAAATGCACATCTTTCCTTTTCAGAAGTATCATTTGTGATGGGTAGAAGAGCCTTGTCATCACACAGGCGGTCATAGTGAGGGATAATTATAATCCTTAAGTGGTTTCAGCTTTGGGTTGTTAGTAGCAGGAGCAAAATGAGGATGGGTGTGTGTGTGAAAGAAAATATGGTTTACTCAGTTCTAATGTTCTCTTGCAGCATTTCAGAAATAGAAGAAGAAAGACATTTCTCTGTGTCTCTTGCTGGGAAGCTGAATTACAGTCCACAACTACATTGTGTGATATGAAACATAGTTACTGGGCTAAAATTTATAGAAACAAATTAAATATTTGATTAATCACTTCAAATATTGATTCATTTGTATGGCTTCCTGTACATTGCCTTCTTTATAGAAATCAATAGCTTGGGCGATGTACAAACAGCAGTCTTCTGCAATAAATAATTGCATTATGTAATGCTGGTTAAATTTAGAAATTGCTGTTTTATTTCATTTCTTCCTCATAAAATGTAGTGCCAAATTGTAATTGAGATTGAGTTAGTTTTATAATGCTTTACTTCAAATCTAATCCAGGAATTGTTTCTCTCAGAGTAACTATAGAAAGGGGATCCCTGGGGCAAGGGTGGGTAACAGGAAGACAGGAGTAAGGAGGTAGGGCTTGGGGCTTGGGGGAGGTTGAGATGTGATTGTTGGAGAGGAAAGGCGGGCCAGAGAAACTGAGAAACCTGATGTGGCAGATCGTCTCTTTTAGAACCCATTGTGATGGAAATGGGCAGCAGTCAAGGCAGAGCTCGATTGGAAAAGGCTGAGGTAAAAGCCCAGGACCCCAGGAGGGTAAACTGTCTCTGACAGTAAGATGGGAGATTTATTATAAAGAAACAAAATGCTGTTTCCCTGGTGTTCTAAAGCTCTGAGTCTGACAGGATAACCCTGGCTCCAGTTAGCACTAATCACTTCCGGAGCGCCCCCAGTTGCTTTGAGACTGGCCATGAATCAATTATCTCCCTACCCCTACCCCAAGGATAAGTTGTTTTCATCTTTACTTAGATAACTCAGTCATCTCCAAGAAAAATGGAGGCTTCCTAAGCAGCTGGAACAGAATGAGTGTGCCGGAGCGATAAAGGGACTCCTCCCAGCCCGCTATCTGAAGGGGCTTTCCACTGAAAATTATTCAGTAACTGTGTTTAGGGCATTGTTTATAAACCCCGGTATGCTTTCAAAAATTACATCATTTGGGAGGAAGGGGCCAATGAGAAAGAGAAACAAAAAAGGATAATGAAGGGGGTGGGGTATGATCTAAGTACATAATATACGCTGTGAAAAGGCAATAATGAAATCAAACATTTTGTTGATGAATAGACTGATGAATAAAAGCTCTAAAATAGAGTTGGTGAAATGGCTTAGCAGTTAAAGAAGCAAGTCTGGCAGGCACTTCGTGTTCAAGCTTCAGAGCCCTTGTAAAGGTGGAAGAGAGAACTGACTCCATAGTTTTCCTATGGCCTCTGCAAATGTGCCCTGGTACATGTACAAAACCCCATCATATGTGTATGCGCGCGCATGCGCATGCACGCGCACACACACACACACACACACACACACACACACACACTCTCTCTCTCTCTCTCTCTCTCTCACACCCACACACACACATACACACACAAGCATGCTTTCAAGTGCATGTGTGCTTGCACAATACTATTATGATCAGTCCATGTGAGTCGATTTAATGGGCAATAGGGATTTATTAAGATATAAATTGAAGAAACATACTCATGAATACAGAACGAAGTAGACAGCTAAAGTCATCCTCTGGGCAAGTAACCCCTTCTCCCTCTCCTTTTAAGAGGTCACACAAGAAGTACCACCTCCTTCTGGACCTATAGTCCAAGGTCATGGGTGGAGCAAATACCACTACGTTTCCCCTTTTCATTTAAATAAGAAGATTCTAAATTTAATGTAAACTATATACAATAAGAATGATTATCAAGTATTGTCCAGGAAAAACAAAGGGTACTAACATGAACAAAAATGGAACTACAGCCAACAAGAACAACATCAAACAAGAAAAACATGCTAAATGTCCAGAAATATCCAGATCATAGGTAAATGGCAAATTACTGAGATTACTCCAATAGCTGTCCCAACTTGAAGATTTTAACTCTAGTACCAATATGTTCTAGCTAAGAAATGAGAAGATTGTAACAGTAACTATCTAGTTTTCAACTCCATCAAAGACCTGAGAAGGAATATAACAATACCTGAGAAAGCAGAAAGTGCTGTGGGATATCTCTCTGTATGCTGTGAATGTGCTGCTCCCATTGACTAATGAATAAAGCTGCATTGGCCTATGGCAGGGCAGGATGGAGCCAGGCAGGAAAATCCAAGAGATACAGTGAGAGGAGAAAGGAGAGTGGGAGAGATATGAAACCCCTCCAAGGAGCAACATGTAAAGTCATGGAACATGTGGTGATACATAGATTTATAGTTATGGGTTGAGTTAAGTTATAAGAGCTAGGTAGCAAAAAAGCCTGAGCCATAGGCCTTATAATTTAAAATTAATATTAAACCTTTGAGTGATTACTTATAAGTGGCTGCAGGACCATGGGCAGGGAGGGACCAGAGAAACTTACAGCTACACAATACTAATACTAATAAATAAATAAAACAATTTTAAAAGTGAAATTTGAGTATGTTGAGTTCTAGGCCATCCTGGGATACACTAATTTAAAAAAAAATCTAAAATACTAATTTAAAAAACCTCTCAATACTTAGCAGAAAATGTAACTTGAGAATTAAGACCAATTGGAAAGGGGTAATAATCAAATGAAGACATCTGCTAAGCATGAATTACTTCTGCAAAACTGTTTGCATGCCGTGGTTTGGTGGCCATTATTTCCTGCAGTGCCTGATGACATGTCTCTTCAACCAGCTGGAGTGACGTGAGAGCTCCAGCATCAGCCCCAAGCCCGGAAAGCTGTGTTTATAATTTACTTTCTCTTGTCTGCAGGCTGTAATAAGGTTTCTTGTTTTTTGGCTCATCATTCAACGCAGAATCTTTTCACCTTAATGAAACCCATTTTTAGGTGTTTTCTTCTTTCCTTGATATTTCATTGCAAATGCCAAGTGCTATGATTATAAAGATGCTTTATTTTATTTTATTTTTCTTAATTAGCTTGTCTTTTCTTTAAAAGACAATTTTGTTTATTTATCTTTTTGGTGAAACAATGAATTTAGTTAGAGTCCCTTATAGAAGCATGGATGGGAAGTCATTATAGGAGCATGGGCAACTTATCAGTGGCTACACTAAGAAAAATGTCAACTCCCTCTCCCAGCAACCTTTAACTGCCTTAAATCCTCAAAGAGGGGTGGGACCAGGTGGGCCCAATTTATATAGATCATGTGCGGGTAGTCCTAGCAGCTGTGAGTTCAAGAATATAATGGCCATGCCATCCCCAGAAGACATGATATTCTATCCTGTCGTTGACTCACACATTCCCTTCACCCATTATTCCACAATGGTGGCTGAGCCTCTGAAAGGGGTGATGGGGCAGGGAACAATTTCTTACTTGTAGTATGCTGACCATTTATGAGTCTCTGCAATAATTCTTGACACTGCAATTGTGTTTTTAAGTGAGAGTGAGTTCTATGAGCAAGGCAGTCATACCCAGTGGTTTCATTCACAGGCTGATCTCTGGTAAACATACAGATAATGGCTATTGAATACTTGATTGGGTAAGTGATTCAGAGACATGATGATTTGTTTCTCCAGATCTTTCAAACCCATCATAAGACATTTCTGATGGCAGTTGTGACTACTGTACAGGAGAAACACAATGATCATATGTCATTAAGATTAGATGTCTGTCTGGGCTTGTGGTAAAATGCTCTTTAGTCTGTTGGTAAGGATCTAATTAGGGGACTTGCTTGCTAGTCAGCCAGTATTCCCCTCGTTTGATTTCTCTTCATTCAGATTTCTCTTCTTGAGTATCTCTATCCCCTGTTAATCACTTAGAATGGAAGTTAGTCAATAAATCTAAATCTTGCAAATTCAAAGTTACTGATCCACCAGCTAAGGAGGTAAGTGACTTGAACAGGGTAGCTTTGAGATGTCCTGTAAAGCAAAAATCAGTTAATATGTGTAGGCATGGAGTAGACTGGGTATGCAAAATAATGGATGATTTGGAACTAGTCATAAACCAGTGAGGAAAGCAGATGCAGAAACAAAGCTCAGTCATGCATGCAAATGACACTGACTCATAGGATAGAGGACAGAGTCATATGTGTTTGACCCATGATTCATAGGACAAAGGGTAGACTCATGCATGTTTGGGCCCATGATTGATAGGATACAGGGTAACTTCAGGCATATTTGTATCTATGACTGACAGGACACAGATTCATGTATGTTTGAGTCTATTATGACAGGACATAGTGTGGTCTCATTTTGCATTGTGACAATATGGTGGAACTGCCTTCAACAGCATCTCTGTTAGATGCCATTTGTCTTCCAGTGTTAAGAGTTCAGTGTTCTGCAGTTCAACATTTGCTCTTGCTTGATCTAAGGCTGGAGTTTTGTGAGCATTGACAGGCTAAATATCCTTCAGACACCTTTCCATCAATATTATTTTGGACATGCTCTTTTACCTATCTAAACTCCAGATAGACCATGTGGCAAATGGTTAAATACACAGGCTTTGGAATCACACTAACTGGGTTCAAATCTCAGATTCACTACTATGATGCTCAGTTTCTTTTTTTCCTTTTCATTTAATTTTTTTTAATCATTTTTTTTGTTTTGTTTTGTTTTTCAAGACAGGGTTTCTCTGTAGCTTTGGAGCCTGTCCTGGACTAGCTTTGTAGACTAGGCTGGCCTCTGCCTCCCGAGTGCTGGGATTACAGGCGTGTGCCACCACCACCTGGCCTAAAAATCATTTTTACTTAACTTTTATTTATTTGGTATATGAGTGTATGCTATGGCATATGTGTTGTAGATGTCAGAGAACAACTTGTAAGAGGTGGTTCTTTCCTTCTAAATGAGTTCCGATAAGAACAGACTTCCACTAGCTGTCCTCTGACCTTCACAAATGCACACCCATGTTCACACTTGTTCATTCACACACACAGAGTAAATAAAGAAAATTTAAAAATATTATTAGTAAGTGAATGACAAATTAGTTTACCACCCCAGGTAATGGTGCACACATAACAGTTTGAATGTGAAATGGTCTCCTGTAATCTTATGTGTTTCCATACTTTGTCCCCAGGTGGTAGTAGGTCTTATTTGGAAAATTGTGGAAACTTAGAAAGTAGAGTTTCATCAGAGGAAGTGAGTCATTGGGGTGGGCCTCGAGGTTTTATAGCTTGGGCCCACTCTTGTTCATTCTGAGTTTCCTCAGACTGGCTGCCATACTACCTGTCATGACAGACTGTGTGCCTCAAACAGTGAACAGAAATAGACTATTCCTTAAGTGGCTTCTTGTCTTTGGTCACAGCTATGGGAAACGAAACTATACACAGGGAAGTCTCATCCTTCCTGTTGCAGAGCAGATATGCAGCATAGTGTGTCTATGGCAGGGAGCAAGTGATGAAGAAACTGGCTAGAGGAAATGAGACACCTGCTAGTGTTGAGAGATGAGGAAAAGAGAACAGCCTCCAGGGGTTAAGCCACAGACAGGCTCCTGAGGATGCCAAGGCCTGAAAGCACTGAACACAGTTCAAACCAAGGGCACATACTAAGCTGTAGCTGAAGGTAGGCAGAGGTGCAGGTGTACTGTAGCTTGGAGCATCCTGCTAGAGGCTACTTGTTTCTCCACTGGTTTGTTCTCTTCTTTTCTTTCTCTTCCCCCTTCCCTGCCACCAGAATATTTGAGGAGTAAATCTCAAGTCTTGTACATGCTAGGCAAATATTTTACCACTGGGCTATAGTCACAGCCATTTTTTTTTTCTTTCCTCTTGAGATAGAGCCTTGATGAGCTACTCAGGCTGGGCTTATATCTCTATTGCTGAAATAAGACACTGTGACTAAGGCCACTCATTAAAAAAAAAAAAGTTTGTTAAGGGCTTACAGCTTTAAAGGTGAAAATCTATCATGGTTGTTGGTGGTTACTTTTTACTCTTTTGGGAGGCCTGCCACCCAACTTCCAAATAAATCACACATGGAGGCTTGTTCTTAATTATAAATGCCAAGCCTTTGCTTGGCTTGTTTCTTGACAGCTTTTGTTAACTTAAACTGACCCATTTGTCTTTTTAAAAAATGTATTTATTTATTGTATGTTCTTGATCACTCTATCTGCATGTATGACTTTAAGCCAGAAGAGGGCATCAGATCCCACTGCAGATGGTTGTGAGCCACCATGCGGTTGCTGGGAATTGAACTCACGATCTCTGGAAGTGCAGCCAGTTCTCTTAGCTGCTGAGCCATCTCTCCAGCCTTGACCCATCTGTCTTTTGCCTCTGAGCTTTTACCTTTCTCTATTTCTGTATACCTTTCTTTCTTACTTCATTGCTTGCTGTGTAGCTGGGTGGCTGGCCCTTGATATCCTCTAACTTCTCTGGCTACTTCCTTCTTTTTTCCTCCCAGATTTTTCCTTTTATATATTCTCTCTGCCTGCCAGCCCTGCCTATCCTTTCTCCTGCCTTGCTATTGGCCATTCAGTTCTTTATTAGACCATCAGATGTTTTAGACAGGCACAGTAACACATCTTCACAGAGTTAAACAAAACAAAAACAACATAAACAAAAGTAACACACCTTAGAATAGTATTCCCCAACACATGGTGGTAAATATGGCAGCAGGCAGGCAGTAAAGCCATAGCTGAGAGTTTTTATCTTGATCCACAAGAATGAGTCAGAGAGAGACTGACTGGGTATGGCTTGAGCTTTTGAAACCTCAAAGACCCCTGCTCCCACACCTCCAGTGACACACCTCTATCAACAAGGCTACACTTCCTAATCCTCCCCAAACAGTTCCACCAACTAGAGACCAAGCATTTAAATATGTGAGTCTATAGGGCTATTGTCATTCAAACCATCACACCTTGAGTTCATTTTGTAGCCCAGGTTGGACATGAATTTTCAATCTTCCTGCCTGAGCCTTCTAGGTACTGGGACAAATCTGTGTTACCATGCTCAACTATTTTAACTGACTTTTACTCTTTGTCTCATAGGGCTTTAAATACACCAAACTCCTGGCTTGCAGACATTTATTTGAGAATAAATATATGTTATAATGTATCTAGTGAATTTATAAATTGAAGCAAGATACAGATATACTGAATGTGGAGAGATTCCTGGGAGCCTAAAGCAACAGGCCCCTTTGTATTCATTGAAAGGAGTATCAACATTACATGGCAGACAGAACACAAACAGTACTCACCAAGGGAAGGGACAGCCTGGGAAAGTATAAATTCAAGAAGACATTCTTCAACTGGAGGAGTGCTTACCAAGCATTCATGAAACTCTGGGTTCAATTGCCCTTACCACATTAACCAGGCATAGTAGCACATGCCTGTTATCCTAGCAACTCAGGAAGTAGAGGCAGGAAAATTGGAAGTTCAAGGTCATTCTTGGACATAGTAAGCTCAAGACCAGACAGGGAGCTGAACTTTGTTAGATTTCTTTTAAACTCCAAAAGTCATGATCTATTGTGATTTTTATTACAGCCTGAAGGAGGCTTTTATACTTGCCTATGGAACATTTCTTATTACCCTCTTTTAAGTTTAGGAAAACACCCTGGATCTGAATTATACAACGGGAAGTTTCCACTTCTAAAATGTTTACTGTGCATTTTTGTCTCTTCCTAAGTTCTTAGGAACTGTGAGAATGCTACTAACTTTTAAGCAGCTATGTCTAACCTTACACCTGTAAGATTTCATTTTTATACCTCTATCACAGGCTGATGGGTTTCTGAAGAAATTTGTTAACATGGAAGTGTCAGGGCTTCGTGAAGTGATATTCCTTTGGTGGGATGCTGCAGGGGTACTCATTCTTCATATATCCATGTGCAGGTCTCTTCTCTGCTTAATAGGATTCCATTTTTCATTCATTTGCTTCAGGAATTCCCCATCTGTTTGGGCTGCCCTTTTCACCAAAGTGCACTGGGAGAAGCTTAAGCTATCGGCTGGGATTTCATAGTTAATAATAAGTCTCCTTGTCATTGTTTTGTGAGCTGGTGGCCCAAAGAAAAAGCCAAGTACAGAAGTGCCTGGATAGTTTTGCTTTGTTTTTTTCCCCTTAGTTAGCCATCATGGTTTTCCTCAGGCCCCAATCACATGCCTGTGGACCCCTTTCCTTCATCTGACCAATACTGTATTTATTGAACAGGAGCCATCCAACTGGCCTGGCAGCCCCAGCTCTCAGACTATGTCAGTTTTCTGATGAAGAATCTCAAAGGTTCCAAGAGTTGTGTAAATTCGAACAACAACAAAGACATTTCAAACAAGGCCATTAATGGAGCAGCCAGTTCTTTAATCCCACCAAAAACAAGGCCAAGCTTTGAGCAGGTAAAGCTCTGCAGCTCTGTGAAAGACAGCAAGACTCACTGAGCCAACACCCTAGAGAGAATTCTCAGCACTAACTTTATGTTAAAATATTTCAGGTTTTTGTTTTCAAAGAAGCTGTTTGAAGAATAAATTTCTTCCAGTCTTTTTTTTTTTTTTCCAATGATAAGATGAGGGTTGAACAGTCTTATTTCTGAGGGACAGCTGGTTGCCAATTAAACAGAAATACTATAAAATCATAAGTGTGTATTTTCCCATAAACAACAGGAAACCAAGGAGGCAGAGAAAGGTTCCAGGAAAGAAGTAATTATGGTCAATGTGATGACTAATCTTGGTCGTTAAATTGTTATGCCTGGGAAGAAGGAACCTCAGCTGAGGAATTGCCTCTATCACAGCAGCCTGTGGGCATGTCAGTGGGGTGTTTCCTTGATTGTTAATTGATGTAGAAGAGCCCAGCATACTGGTGGTGGTGCCATCCAGGGGTAGGTGGGCCTGCCCTGTAAGTGAACAAGCCAGGAAGCAAACCAGTAAGTAGCATTTCCCCATGGTCACTGCTTCAATTCCTGCCTTCAAGTTCCTGCCTTGACTTCCTGCTCTGACTTCCCTCAGTGAGAGAAATAAACCCTTTCCCCCACAACTTGCTTGTTGTTGTGATGTTTATCACAGCAACAAGAAGTAGACTTAGAGCCATCAATAAAGTGGTTGGCAAATTAGTTTGTGTTCCTACAGTGACTTTGTCTCCTAGGGAGCTGACCTGCTCTTTTTCAAGTCCTTGTGTATATAAAGTGCAACTGTCCACATCTCTCCTCGTGCTTTTATGTAGTTGGCATGCTTAGTTGTTGCTTCTGAATCGGGATGTCTCCCACATTTACAGGGGCCTTCTCTGCCTGCCCAGGTGACTTTCCCCTTCTGCTGTGTGCTCCCCATCTTGTGTTGAGTTCAGTAACTGCATTGATCTTAGTCTGAGGTGCTTCTCTGCTTCTATGTCAGTCTTCCTGACTACATGTCATCAAAAGCATAGCCCAGCAAATGGAAGGTCTTCAATAAATATTCAGTAGTGGAATGACAGCATAGGAATGAACAAATGAATAAGTGATTGCAGAGCAGTTGTCTTTTGGAGTTACTTGTCCATTAGCATGTGGGCCCTGGCATTTAATGCGAATGTGACCATTCCAGATCAGGACATTCATAAGGCTCTTGGACTGACTGCCCTTCTACAGTGAGGCTTCATTTGAAAGCCAGAAATAAAAGAGTTTTGTTATTCCATTTTTGCTGTAGATTATTTCTTTAAAGCATTAAGTTTGAGAGAAGTTCAGGAATTTCCCATATCCCAACCTTGGATGTGTATTATGAAGTTTTCCCAACAAGAATAGGGCATTTGTTATAACTGTTGAACCTACATTTACATATAATGATTACTCTGAGAAGATGACTCACATTAGGGATTGACTCTTGTACAACCGGTGGCTTTAGACAAAAGTATAGCAATGTGGATCCAGGTGATACAACCACACAAACTCATCTTGCCATCTCAAAACTCCTGTGCTCATGAATTCCTTTCTTCTACCAGCCTAAGCCTTGGCATCTACTGACATTTTAACCCTCCAGAAGGTCACATCATTTGAGTTGGACAGTATGAACCTTCTCAGTTCAGACTAGTTCACTTACTATCATACTCTAAAGTCCCTTGTGTACCTTTTTGGGGCTTAATACTTTCTTTCCTTTTAATGCTGAATAATTTCTATCCTGTATCACAGTTTGTTCATTCACCTACCAAGGACAACTGGTTGCTTTCAAGTTGGGACAATTACGAATAAAGTTTCTATAAACATTGGTGTGCAGACATTTGCATAAATGTAAGCATTGTACTCTTGTGGATAAATACAAAGTATTATGATTGCTGGATTATGTTATTAAGACTACATTAAACCTGGTGTGTTGATATATACCTGTAATCACAATATTCAGGAGTCTGAGTCAGGAGGTTTTCAAATTCTAGCATATTTGGGGCTACACAGTAATTTTTAGGACAACCTGGACTATACATCAAGAGTGTGTCAAAAACAAAATATTGGAAATAGGAGCTAGGAAGATGGCTCAGTAAATGCAGTGCTTGCTGAACAAGCATGAAGACTTGAGTTAGACCCCTAGAATCCATATGAAAAAGTCAGGTGTGATAGCACACACTTGTAATCCCAGTGCCTGCCGGCCAAGCAGAGACAGGAGGACCCTTGGAGTTCACAGGCCAGCCCGCCTAGCCCAGACAAGGGAGCCCATCTCACAAAAGAAGAAAGGAAGTTCCTAAGGAATGACACCTGAGATTGTCTTTTAATTTCCACACATATGCACACATGCACATGAATAGGCACCCCTCTCCCACCCCACCTCAACAAAAGAATAACAGTGAGCCTACAAAGCTTTTTGAGAAACTGCCCAGGCATCTTTCAATGTGTCTGTATCATTTTGTATTTACACCAGTGATGAGCAGATGAGTAAGAGTCCATACTGTCTCACATCCTCAAAATCATTTGGTGTTATTAGTGTTTGGATTTTGGGTATTCTGGGAGATGTGTGGCACTATCTTGTTTTAATCTGTGATTTCCTAATGATGTGTAATGTTGATGTCTTAATTATATATTTACTGTCTGCATGACTTTTGTGAGATCGCTCTTTAGGTCTTTTGCCTATTTTATCACTTTTTAAAAAATGTTCTTTGCATAGTGACAACAAGATGCCTTAGTTACTAAAGGCCCTTGATGCTAAGCCCAATAAATTGAGTTGAATCCCTGGGACCCCCATGGTTGAAGGAGAGACTTGATTCATTCAAGTCATTTTCTGACCTCCACATGCCCACTGTGGCATGAGTATGGTGTATCTGTGCACAAATAAATACATGTAATAAAAAGAGTTCTAAGTATATTCTGAATGACAGCTTTCTATCAGATAGTGTTTGGCAAATACTTTCTCCCCACTCTGTGACTTGTCTGTTCACTCTCTTGACACTGCCTATTTCTGAACATAAATGATGTATTGAGCTCTACTTTATCACTCTGCTTTCACGCTAAGGCCTTTGGCTTAGCATCTGAACCATCATCACTTGGGTCCTATAGACTTCTTCCTTTCTCATTTTCTAGGCATGCTGTAGTTTTTTGAAAGTTATATAGGTTTCAGATGCACTTTGATTTGCTTCTGTGAAGGCTTGTCTCTAGATTTTTTTGTTTGTTTGTTTTGTTTTTCAAGACAGGGTTTCTCTGTGTAGCTTTGCGCCTTTCCTGGAACTCACTTGGTAGCTCAGGCTGGCCTCAAACTCACAGAGATCATCCTGCCTCTGCCTCCTGAGTGCTGGGATTAAAGGCTTGTGCCACCACTGCCCAGCTTAGATTTATTTTGACATACAGATGTTCAGCTGTCCATCTTCCATGGTAAGGCTACATTTCTACATTTCCATGACATTTCATTACAACAAGTACAAACACTCTACACACTGGACTTCAAATTCCATGATGTTTTTGCAGCCCTGTACATAGAATTTGATGATAATTTTCTTCCCATTCAGCAAATATCAGTGTACAGCTGCTGGTTTGTCATTGATGCAGCTTTTGTGAGGCCTGCCCACATCTGCACAGCAACTAATTTCTCTCTTGCTGGTCTCTATATCTTGAATGAGGTTCAGCAATTGGAAGAGCTAGCTATTGGTCCCAAAGAAGCCTGAAACTTGTTTGGAATATAGTTTTAGTATCTGACATTTATTCAGTATCTCAGGACAGGGAATGATGACCTGTGCCAACCCTCTAACAGCAGTCCACTCCAAGGCTGCTCATTTCCTCTTTATTCTCTATCTCCATGTGTGAGTATATGTGTGAGTGTGTGTGTATACATGTACATATGTATGTATGTATGTATGTATATGTATACATGCATATTTATGGGCACAGGCATGTATGTACATGCATGCATGCACACATGCACATGGAGGCCCAAGGTTCAAGCTAAACATCATCTTCCATTTCTCTTCTAGCACATTTGTTATAGCAGGTCTCTCAAGCACAGAGCTCTCAGATATGATAGCCCAGTCCACATGGCATTTAGGTGGGTTCCAGGGATCAGAACACTGGTTTTCATGCATGAATTACAAGAGCTCTAACCCCAGGGCTTTCTCCCCAGCTCCTCCTCTCAAAAAAGTGGTTTCACTTTCCCATACAGAGTTCTCAGACTATGGATTTTCATGCTGTAGGATGTTCTATATGTCAAATGTGTTGCTCTGATTTATAAAATAAATAAAGTGCTGATTGGCCAGTAGCCAGGCAGGAAGGATAGGGTAGGCGGGACAAGGAGGAGGAGAATTGTGGGAAGTGGAAGACTGGAGAGAGATATGGCCAGCCACTGCCATGGACAAGATATAAGGTACTGGTAAGCCACAAGCCACGTGGCAAAGTATAGATTAATAAAAATGGTCTAAATATAAGAGTAAGAGCTAGACAATGGTAGGCCTGAGCTAATGGCCAAGTATTTTAAATAATATAAATGTCTATATGTTTATTTTATAAATGGGTTGTTGGACTAATAGGGCTTGGCGGGGGTGGGGGCGTGGAGATGGGGGTGGGAGTGGGGGGCTGGAGAGAAGCTCTCCAACTACAAATGGCACCCAACGTGTTGGCTAGAGTTTCCACCTAAAACCTGAGAAAAAAGATTCTAAAACGGAGCTAAAAACAGCTTCCTAGTTGTTTCTCTCAAGTTAGCAGCAGCCCGCTGGATTGAGCTATCATGACGGATTCCTGGTGTATGCCTTTGACCTGCCATGTGGTGGGAATGAGGAATCTACAAGCGGCACTTTACACTGCTGCATGGTGGATTTAGCCTTTGCTAGTTAAAAAAAAAAAAAAAAAAAAAAAAAAAAAAAGGTTTCTGGGCTATGCACTGCTTTGATAGAACTGCTTCTGATAGTTGATGGTACACATGGCTCCAGACCCAGAGCTGGTGGTAAACTGTACCAACAGCCTTGTTGGGAAGCTGAGGTGGGCAGAGCCAGTAGTCACAGTGGCGTTTCAGTCTTACAAAGATGGATATTACACAGAGAATCAGGTTTATGTTGTCTTTGGTATTTTTAACTGCAAAAAAAGGATTTGATCATAAAAGCTGTTGAGTTAAATAAATATATAAATTTTAAAGATACCTTGACTTCAAAATTTGGATATAAGGATATGTTGCTTTGGAAAAGAGTCTCTGCAGGTAATGGTAAGCCACGAGCCACGTGACAAAGTATAGATTAATAAAAATGGGTTAATTTAAGATAGAAAAAGTAGTTAACAAGAAGCCTGCCACAGCTATACAGTTTGTAAACAATATAAATCTCTATGTGCTTACTTGGTTGAGTCTGAGCGACTGTAGGACTGGCGGATGAGAGAGATTTGTCCTGACTGTGGGCCAGACAGGAAAACTACATTTTCACACTTCTCTGGCCTTTTTGCTGTTAGAGATGAGTGTTCAGTTTATGGAGATGGTGTGTTCACTACAGGGTCTCAGCATGGTTTCATGTGGCTGGTGAGTCACAGGTAGAGGTGGACAGGTAGGAGAACTTTTCTTTTTTTGAGACAGAGTCTCCTACAGCCCATTTTGTCCTCAAACTCTACAAGTAGTGGAGAAAGACCTTGAACTTCTGATTCTTTTGCCTCCATCTCCCAAGTGCTTAGATTACATGCTTATAACCACACATGGTTTTCATGGTTTTATTTGATGCTGGGGATAGAACCCAGAGATTTGTGTATTCAAGGTAAACACTTGACTAACAGCTACAACCCCAGCATGGAACAAACTTTACTGCATCATTTTCTTTGAGCTGTGTATCATCTCAGTTTTCTTCTGAGATGGAAACTCTCATTCTGAACAGGAAAACTCAAGGTTAGTTTTGGCCTCTGGATGAGCATGGCCAGTGATCTGTGTTAGGAAATGGCTACTCTTGGGTCAGCTTTGTTGTATCAATAAGCCTCATGTTGAGGAATTCAGGAAACATCAATGTGTTCAAAGGACATCCCTCTACAGTCCAGAATGAAGTTGTAAGTTGAAGTCACTCATCTTCAAGTTCTATTTTTACTGTGATTACTTTTCATCCAATTTTCAGGAGTTTCTGTGACACTTGATTTTTTTTTTAAATAAAAGATTTTCTTTATAATTTGAAGATAATAGCACACATCACTAAATGGAAAAACCTGTCTTATCTGTGTTAGGTCCTCGAGACCTCAAGGGAAGAAGATGATGGTACTGAAGGATAAATCACCATCACTTTCTCATTAGGTTGGGTGTTGTGCTGATTGGCTCATTTTCTAAAGGTCTCTGAATGGAACACTCATCAGGAATGGAGAATGCAGGGAGGAGATGGGCTGGGCCCCTAAAGGAGCTCAATGTTTAACATAGCAGTCCCAGCATGGAAGGAAATGTCTATTAATGAGGAAGGTAGCCACAAAGGCAAGTCAGTCAGAATTTCACATGTTGAATTATAAAATGAATCTTTGTACAACTGAGAAAAAAAGTCCTTTGTGATTTTAAAAGAGTAAAAGCAAAACAGATGCCCTTTTTGGATATTTAGAAAACAAAGACATTGGTCTTTATTGGTGGCTCACAGATATAACATCTTGAGATTAAGGAACAGAGTTGAAATAATGGAACATGGAGAGATGAGCCTTGATGGTTGTGTTTTCTCTGGTTTGTGCTGAAAACCAAGGAAACTTCTTTCTTGGTATTTGCTTTACCCTAACTTTAACATAACAAGTTGGTCAAGTAATATTCTCTGTTCAAACATAAGAATGATCCAGGCCTGTCATGTTTCCTGCCTGGCCTCTCTTTGGACCCCTTCAGTTGTGATGATGTCTAGGCCAAGTATTAGGTTTGTTCAGTCTTGTGCTCCATGTAAATATTTTATTTTGAAATAATTTAGACTCAAAACTTGTACAAGTAGTGCAGTTTCTAATTTGTTTTCACTGATCTTCTCCTGATATTGTTATTTGAATATTCGCATGTGTATGATATATGTGGATAGTGTATTGATGCATGTATGGGTGCAGGTGTGTCTGTGTACAGTTTGCATGTAGTGCTCAAAGGACAATCTCAATTACTGGTCTACAGTACCCTTAGTTTCCACCTTTGGTTTGAGACAGGGTTTTTCATTGGCCTGGAACATCATTGTATAGGAGAAACTAGAAAGTCTGCCACTTCCAGGGTCTACCTGCTCCAGCTTTTCATCTTCTCATTGCTGGAATTACAGGCACATATTACTCTCTGGCTTTTCAATGTAGGTTCTGGAAATATAATTGCAGCTTTTCTCCTTGTGAGACAAGCACTGTACAAATTACGCCTTCTATCCAGCTGTTGCAGAATATTTGTACACTGTGTGAAGATGTGCTGCTGTGATTGGTGTAATAAAAAGCTGAACAGCCATTAGCTAGGCAACAGAGTATAGACTGGACCTCTCAGCAGGGAAATAACTCTGGGAAGAAGAAATCTGGATTCACCAGAGAGACAGAAGGGAAGCATAATGTACAGTATGGAGATGAGGTAACGAGCCACGCGGCAGAATGTAGATTTAAAAAAATATGAGTTAATTTAAGTTATGAGAGCTAGTTGGAAACAAGCCTAAGCTAGAGGGAAAGCTTTCATAATTAATAATAAGTCTCTATGTCATTATTTGAGGGCTGGAAGTCTCAACAAGAAACTACGACTACATATGGTGTCCAATATAGAGGCTTGAATATCCAAGCATCGGACCTGAGCAAGCTAAGGTAAGTTCTAGACAAGGAGCTGGATTTGGCTTCCTAGTCCCACAGTCTCTCAGGCAGGCCAGTGCTCACAGCATATAGAAGCAAGGCTCCCAGTTGTTGCCTGCAAGTATAAGGCTTGGCTCTCATGCACCTGATGGGGTGGAGCCAGCGCCAGTGCCACTGTGTGGTGGTAGCCTAGCAGATTTTTGTATATTGATACAAATTTAAGGTTAGTTTTATTATAATGTATGTATGTTTCTACTCTTGTTTAAGGTATTGTAGTCATGCAGCTCATTTAATATTGTAATATAAATTTCTAGCCCTTGAAAGTTACTATTACAAACTATTTAGGATAATTAAGAAATGCAGGTTAGCAGTTAGCCATCTAACACTCAAATTTGTAGCCATTAGGTATGTTTTCAGGGTCAAGCAGAGATATATTTTAGATAGACAGGTGATCACTTCAGAGACCTACAGAATATAGCATTTAAGATGGTTTAATAACAAGGTTTTTCATGACAGTGATACACATGTGTTCCTGGCAGCACCAATTTACTTCAAAAAAGATGATAGGCATTGAAGAACCTTCATTTGGAGTTTGCTTTCATTGTGGCAAAGTAAACTACTGGCTAAAAAACTGCCCTTGCCTTGACTGCTGACAGTATGGTGTCCAAATTGGACAAGCAGAACACAAAAGATGGTGACTGGTGAACTTTGCCAAGACAAGGTGGGATAGTCCTTTAAAATTTCTGCTTCACAGAAAAGTCCGTCAGATTTTCTAAGCCTGTAGGTCAAAGATGGATGCACTGACATTGCAGAGGAACCTTATATAACTATCCAGGCAGCTAGCTGTCTCTGTCATTTCTATAGTTTTGAAAGTTACTTGCTCTGTACTTCCTCTTTACTTAGGTAATATTATCTCCTTCTCAGGTCTCTAATAGGTTGAAGACTAGATAGTTATAGTTAAAGTTTTCCTTGTTACAAGATTAAAAAAAAAGAGGTATAAAGTGAATAAAGTTGAGACACAAAAGCTTAAGTTGTTTATCTAAGAACATGTTTTGAGGTCTAAAAAGATGGCTTTGGGTTGGTGATACAAATTATAATAATAGAAAGTGATTCAGGTATAAAACTTTGGACTTACCAAGATAAGATAGATAATAGACTACTTTCTCTAAATTTGCTAAATACAGGTAGACTGGACATTGTAAATATAATTCTTACCTAATAATAGTTATTATTGTATATAGTTTTACTACATTAGAGTTCAACCCTTCCCTTTTTCTCTAGACAAAAAGGGGGAAATGTTGTAGAATATTTATACACTTATGAAGATGTGTTGCTGAGATTGGTGTAATAAAAAGCTGAAAGACCAATAGCTAGGCAAGAGAGAATAGGAAGAGAGAGAACTTTGAGAAGAAGAAAGGTGGATTCAACATTGAGGCAGAGGGGAAGCAGTATGTGCAGTATGGAGATGAGGTAAGAGCAATGTGGCAGAAAGTAGATTTAAAAAATGGGTTAATTTAAGTTATAAGAGCTAGTTGGAAATAAGCCTAAGCTAAAGGTCAAGCTTTCATAATCAATAAGTCTCTATGTCATTATTTGCAGGCTGGTAGTGGTCCTGACAAGAAAGTAAAACTACACACATTACTTAATGTAGCTAGAGTTTTCCTACCTGGCCCACAGTCAGGACAAATCTCTCTTACCTGCCAGTCCCACAGTCACTCAGACCCAACCAAGTAAGCACACAGAGACTTACATTGTTTACAAACTGTATGGCCGTGGCAGGCTTCTTGTTATCTAGTTCTTTTATCTTAAATTAACCCATTTCTATTAATCTATAACTTGCCACATGGCTTGTGGCTTACCATTACCTTACATCTCACTTGTCATGGCAGTGACTGGCAGGTCTCTCTGCCTTAGCCTTCCTGTTCCCAGAATTCTCTTCTCTGCTTGTCCCACCTATACTTCCTGCCTGGCTACTGGCCAATCAGCATTTTATTTACACAGCGATATCCACAGCAACTTAATATTACTATCCTAATAATAATAAAATTTTAATGTGTTGATGGCTGTTTTAGATGGGCATGTGTGAGGGAGCATCCCACAATGTGGTTCAGCCTGACCTAGAACTCACTGTGGAGCTCAGACTAGCTATAACTCATGACCCTCCTGCCTCAGTCTTCTGAGTGCTGGAGTTTTAGGTGACCATAAGTAAACTACTGACATGATCTGAGCTCCCCCAATTTCTCCACAAGTGTTTTTTCTTGTTCTAAGAGCCAGCCTAGGATGTCAAGTAGTTTCCTGATCATATGTCTTTAGCTTCTTCTCTCCTGCCACAGTTCCTGACCTTTCCTTGTCTTTTGTGGTGAGTGTTGGTCAGATATCTAGAGGCTGCCACTCTTTTCAGTTTGTCTCATGGTGAAATTCAAGTTCTGCTCATTCATCTTGAGTACTTCAGAGTGACACTTGGTCCTTTGCTGGGCATCAGGTTTGCTCATGAGTCTCTGGTGATGCTCTGTAGAATGTAGCACCTAGAAGACCATTGTTGAGTTAGTAAGTGGAGGGATGGGTTCATATCTCTACCTCTCAAGGCATGCCTATGCCCCGACCCTGACTGGGATGGGAAGAGGGAACCTGCACCCTTTTGGAGAAAAGAATAAACAAAATCCCATGCATGGCTTTGACTTCTTGATCCTAATCAGAGTGCAAAACCACACTTTTTGTGTAGACTATACAATTTCTTACTGACCAGAGAGTGGTGAATTTAATCATTTCTAGGTAAATTCAACCCAGCTCAGAATATTCTCAGCAAGTTCATGTTTATAACTCACTCATATTCACATTGAAATCCCCACCCCTCTCATCTTTCTCTTCTTTGCCCCACTCCTTCCAGTGAAAGATGGAGGCAGATGTTCTTGCCTTCTATTCTTATTCAGCCCTCTCCTTGCTCACATACAGTGCACCTCTTTTTTTTAAAACTCCTTTTGGACTTCTGATACTCCAGACATGCCCTCTGATGGCCTTCTGGAAGTGGGGAGACTTTGTCTGTTCCAAGCACCAGTGTCTGGAGTCTCCTGACTTCTCCTGAGAGCTCTTCACCTGGGCCTTCTAGAGTACAAGGTGGCACTTCTTTATAGACAAACTCAAGAAAAACAAAGAACTTTCTACAATTACATATTCTTATTTTGATCCCACAGAATCTGACTCAGAAATACTTGAATTATTGGATATATTGAGATATTATTTCAAAAACACAGTAAACATATACTTCTCCCATTGACACATTCCTCTTGCCTGGATCATGTTTATATACACATTTACTGGGATGTATGACAGACCCTTGACTTTCCTAGATTTGACATTGCCCGTTTCAAATATTTGCTGATGACCTCAAAGATTTGTGATGAATAATAATTTATTCTGCTGCTTAAGTAGACTTGAATTTCATGCTGCCCAAGGGCCATGTAGCTGGTGTGTGTGCTTAGGTGACTACCTAGGCACCCTGCCTGGGCTCATAGACATCTGGTTTATGTGGTGCTAGGGACAACTGAGTTATAGCCCCAGTCTAGCAACCATTTTAAACAAATCAAACTCCCTGTGGTTTTGGCAACCAGGATAGAGTCACTTTGGGGTTTTCCTAAAAGGAAAACTGTCTTTGGACACTAGTGACACAGATACTAGCATGCTGAGCTGGAGAGGGAAGGGGGGGGATGAGAGACTGGGGCGGGGGTAGTGGTACTAGATTCTGCAGGCCTGCTTGCTTCTTCCCATTTATGCCAGGGGCATACATTAGTGGCCATTTCCAGCTCCAGAGATTCTTCCAGCATTCCTGCAGGCATTTCTACAAGTGTAAGGGCATCTTCATTTCTTGGGTGGTGAGAGAGTAGGGCATGATTTTTTTTTAATTCTAACCCTCTACCAAAGGGGCACATGCAATTATTTGTTAAAAGCCTCTTTCTGTGAGTTCTGCCATGGCATGCAATAGAATTTCTCCTGTTAAATGTAGCAAAATGAATCAAACTGTTATATTCCAATACCTTCACTGAAGACTTCCAAAGAAGACCAAGAGCCATCCTTCCCACAGTCTCAGACTCTGGTCCTACTGCTGGATCTTGCGTGCTACCCAAGATAAATCACTACTGGTTTGTCCATCTTCAAATCTCCCAACTCTGTACTCTTGGACACCCCATAGATTTTTCTCTTTGTGGCTGAAGAAGAGTACCAAGACCTGAGGTACCAAAGAGTTCAGCATGCTATTCTTTGGAAAAGAAATATAAATATTGATTGACTTCTTTTGTGATTGAACTCTTTTAAAATGTTTTATTGATTATTATTACTATTATTACTATCACTACTACTATTATTGTTGTTGTTTTGTGTGTGTGTGCGTGCACATGTGCGCGTGTATGAGTATGTCCATGTGCCATGGAGGATGTATGGAAATCAGAGGACAACTTGCTGGAGTAATTTCTCTCTTTCTACCCTTTTGGTTCTGGGGATGGGACTCAGATTGTCAGGTTGTATGTGGCAAGTGCTTTTATCCACTCAGTCATCTTGCTGGCTCACATTTCTTTGGCTATTGAGACTGGACCTCAAGTAGCCTGTTTGTCCTTGAATTTGTTGTGAAGCTGAGAATATTTTGAACATCTTATCCTCTTGTCTGCAACTCCTAAGTGCTGGGATTATAGGTGTGTACCAACAGTCCCTGCTCCCTAATAGTGCACTTGACTCCTTCCCCTAAACTGGTCCTTGTAAGAAAACTCCCTAGTTGCCTTTTGGATGCCATGACTGTTTCCAACCTTTTAGTATTGCAGCATTTGACTACCACCACTTCTAAAGTGCTCAGGTTGCAGTCCCCTGTCATGTCTCCATTTCTGGCTCTTTATCCCCCCCCCCACAATACACCTTGACAGTATAATATTAAAACCACGCTCTTAAGTTGTAAATATTACAAACCACATTTCTGCATGGCATGGTACTGCCACTGCCTTTTGCAGCATTCTGTCATGGAGATACAAGCAGCATGTATTAAATTGCATGTGCTCTTTAATTTTTTTATCTCTTCATTTACATGCATCTATTTTATAATCATTCATTCTGGTAATAAAACCTGCAGAGTTTTTAAATTGGGCTGAAGTCCCAGATGCTTTGGAAGAATTTATGTTGCATAATTGTACTGGTTTTCCCTAAAAACAAACAGTAATGCAGGACTTAAGTATTCTACCCAGGGGAAGAGTCAAAGTCTTTCTCACATTCCTGGGTGTTGGGCTGGAGAGATGGCTCATTGGGTAAAGTACTTGCCACAGGAGGATGAGGACTAAAGTTTAGAGCCCCAGACCTATAATAAGATAAAAAGCAGGGCAGGCCTGGTAACCTTCCTATAATCTGCAGCTCTTAAGAGATGGACAAGTTATTCCCAAGGGCAAGCTGTATTCAATATTTAGTAAATCAGGGAGGTATCTGCCTCAGTAAATAAAGTGGAGAGCAATTGAGGAAAACACTACCTGCATACATATGTGCCCATACACATAAGAATACACATACATATGAAAAAAATTTCTCTGGGGGCTGGTGAGATGTCTCAGCAAATAAAGGCTCTCTTCTGTAAGCCTGATGACCAAAATTTGATGTTGGAAGGAGAGAAGTAGCTCTTGCAAAAGGTCTTCTTACCTCCACAGGCAGGCCCCTTCCTTCACCCATGTGAATAATAAAAAAAAATTATCTGGTGTTTGTTATTGACTTATTGTGAGAGAACAATTCAGAAGACAAAGGGAATGTGAAAATAATGGAACAAATTATGCAAATAGTGGCAGCTTTCTGAAGATTTCACCAAAATATGTGTGAAAAAGCTTCCTGGCATACCACCTGGAGGAATGACTGACCAGTGCATTGAAAGCAGCTGAACTGTGA
The DNA here is from genome assembly GCF_903995425.1 of Onychomys torridus. Classification (NCBI taxonomy): domain Eukaryota; kingdom Metazoa; phylum Chordata; class Mammalia; order Rodentia; family Cricetidae; genus Onychomys; species Onychomys torridus. The sequence continues at coordinate 1,940,620 of NC_050448.1, read as the reverse complement.
ATTTGTCAGAGAGAAAGGGAAAATTGTCTCCCTTTCACAGGAACATTATGATTGGGTCTAAGTGTTAGGTTTTGAGTTTATTATACATTATTGGATAACAAATGGCATGCAAATTTAGGAGTTTTAGAAAATCTCTGAATTAGGTACTTTTCAGTTGCTGTGATAAAACACTGACTAGAAGCTGCTTGTAGAAGAAATAGTTTATTTTGGCTTATTGTTCCACAGGGATGAAAGTCCATCATGGTAGGGAGGCATGTCTGCAAGCAGCAGGCATGGCAGCCAGAGCAGGAAGCAGAGAGCTCTTTAACTGCAAGCATGAAGTAGAAAGCAAACTTGATGTGGGGTGAAACTATGTACATTCAAAGCCCACCAGTGATGTGTTTCCTCTAGCAAGGGCATACTTTCTAAACCTCCTCAAATGTGCTATCAATTGTTCAAATATCTGGGCCTATGGGGCATACTCTTATTCAAACCACCACAGTGACTTTTTCTGAACACAGAAGTCTCTCAGACAGGTGGCTCTGGTTTTAAAGTATTTTGTGAGCTTGTGTTGAACCATCTGCCTTTCCTATAGTTTCCTTTGAATCATCCCCTGGGTAATGTTTTTCTAAGCTCCTTCATGTGTGATGGACAGGCTTGAGGTTCTGCTTGTCTGTTGGCTAGACACTAGTTCCTTTTAGTTTGAACCTCTGTGCATGTGACCCAACTATTCTTATGACATGAGATCCAACTTCTCCCAGAACAAAACAGTCTAAGACAGACATGGCGTGGGGGGGGGGGGGGGGAGACAGAGGACAGAAGCTATATTACAAACCAACTCTCAGAAGTGATAGTGTTCCTCTCTTTGTTACACTGAATCAGCTCCCTGCACAGTATCCCTGTGGAAAAGTAAGAGTGAAGAGTGAAGGATCTTTATCCAGCACACTCACTGATGTGTGTGTACCTCAGTATCCAGGCACTTCAGGGATGAGCTGTAGCCTGCCCAGGCTTGCCTCTGACCCACCATGTAGCAGGAGATGACCTTCAGTTTCTGATACCCTTGTCTTCATTTTCCAGGTGCTGGGCTTACAGGAAAATATGCCTGCATCTATGTGGTCTATGCAGCACTGGAGCTCAAGTCAAGGATTCTACTAGCTGTGCTTCCCAGCCTCCCAGCCACTGCTTTGGGAATCTGAGAGGTGGCTAGGCTAGGGCTGGGCATCAGCTCAGATCTCAATAATGCAAGGTGTGAGGATGGGTGGGTTCTGGGTAAGGAGGATTGAGACCTGAGTGATTTCTTTCACCTGGAATGTGTATATATGTGTGTGTGTGTGTGTGTGTGTGTGTGTGTGTGTGTGTGTGTATGTGTGTATGTGTATATGTGTGTGTATGTGTGTGTGTATATGTGTGTGTGTGTATGTATGTATGTGTGTATGTGTGTATGTGTATATGTGTGTGTGTGTGTGTGTGTATATGTGTGTGTATGTGTGCGCGCGCGTGTGTGTGTGTGTGTGTGTGTGTGTGTGTGTGTGTGTGTATAGTGTTGTATGAAGAGGAGTTTCTGATTAGCTCTATATTTTAGTGCTGTAAAATTAGGAAATGGGTTTAGTTCAAAACAAAAGAAAATATTTCTTCTGAGCATGCACAGTCTTTAGTTTGTTCTCAGTTGTCTCAATGTGTTCTCAGACAAGGGTAGTTACCACTAGTTCAGACACAGTAAGTACTTGTGTGGGCTGGGTTGATCAAGGGTCCTAGTGTCTGACTAACACTGGAGTGGGAAATCAAAGCACTTTGGGCCTCTCTGAAGAGTTTGGCTTTCTCTTTAAACATTCTCTCATGCTTTTCTTGACCAGCAACTCTGTGTGCTCATCTTTCATGTGGCTCGACAAGACTCCGAAAGCCGGCTTCTCATCACAGCCTCTGAGGTGAGGCCCAGTGCTCATTGCAGATAATGTTGTTCACTGGGATTTGAAGAGGGAGCTTACTGGCTGCTAATTAGAAAATGAACGGGCTAGCCCAGGAAGAGACTCTAGATCCCTGGGCTGGTTGCTTGGAAGCTTTGTGGAAGGGACTCTGAAGCAGTTAAATTATATACCAGTACATGGTTTCTTTGTTTTCTAAAAATTATTTTTATTATTTATAAGGATTTTTAACTTTAAACATGTTGTGATCATATTCTTTCTCTCCTTTAAGTTCTTTCCCCTTCCCTACACACCCAAGTTTAAGGTCTATCTCAAAAAAAAAATCAAATAAAAACATAATACAATAAAAACCTCATCAAACCAAGAAAAGAAAATACAACCTAAAACCAAACAAACAAAAAACACCCCACCAAACTGTAACCAAATAAAACTACATACACACACACACACACACACACACACACACACACACACACACAAATATGTGTGGAATCCATTATATGTGGGTCAGCTACTCCTGAACATGAGGCCTGTCCTTCAGTGGTTGATATACCCTGTATTACTTCATTGGAAAAAAACTAATTTTCCTTCTCCTAGTAAGTTCAGTTGTTATGTAGCAGGAATCTTAAATGGTCTTATTAATAAAATCAAACCTGAGGCCAGTTATTGGGATGAATGCTGGAAGATAAGAGAAGCAGAACAAGCCACAGCCACCTCACCTTGCCAGTTCCTCAGCTGATCCTGTTTCCTCAGACTGGAAGCCTCTGTGTCCTCATCCAGAATGGGTCTCAGCGGAACTGCTGCTAGAAACCTGAAAGCTTAACCAGCCAAATGCTTCTAGTTTCTGGTCTTCACGAGTTATATATCCTTCTCTTTCTGCCGTCACTCCCTGGGATTAAAGGTGTGTGTCACCATGCCTGGCTATTTCCAATGTGACCTTGAACTCACAGAGATCCGCCTGGCTCTGCCCCCCAGTACTGGGATAAAAGGCGTGTGCTACCACTGCCTAACCTCTATGTTTTATATCGTGGCTGTCCTGTTCTCTGATCCCAGATAAGTTTATTAGTGTGCACAATGTTTTGGGGAACACAATACCACCACATTGTTAACCTTTACCTTAGTGGCTAGGTTTTCATTTATTTATTCATTCATCCATTCATTCATTCATTAAAAAGATATAATATATATTATATATAATAAGATAAAACAAAAAAGAAACCTTGAAGTTGGACAAGACAAACCAATGGAAGGATAAAAGCCCAAGAGAAGGCACAAGAGTCAGAGACCCACTGGTTCACAAACTCAGGAATTCCATAAAAACACCAAACTAGAAGCCATAACATGTATGTAGAGAAGTTGGGGCAGACCCATGCAGGACCTATGAATGCTCTTTCACTCTGTTCGTAAGAGCTTTGCTCATGTTGATGTAGAGGGCTTTGTTTTCTTGGTGTCCTCCATCCCCTCATTCTGCATCCTCTTCTGTAGTATTCCCAGAGCTCTGATGGGAGGGAGTTAATGGAGACATCCTATTGACAAATGAATGTTTCAAGGTCTCTCAGTCTCTGCATGTCTGGCTGTGGGTCTCTATATTTGTTTCCCTCTGCTACAGGAGGGAGTTTCTCTAATAATGGCTGAGCAAGGTGTAAGGGTTTTGTCCTTAATTATGTCATTATCCTGGGATCCAGCCTAAAAAGCGGGTGGGTGCTCTGTGCCCCTCCCTTTCTGCCCTCTGCACGGTCTCTCTGTCTCTCTCCCTCTTAAACTCTCTCTTTCTCTCTCTCTTCCCCCCCTCCCTCTTTCCCCTTCTCTCTCAATAAAGGTCTAAAAAGGTAACTATGGCTCGTGACTTTCCTCCAGCACACTCCTCCGCTGGTATGGCCGCTGCGGGTGGTGGCCAGCCACCAGCAGCGCCACTTTAACTAACACAAGGCACTTGTAGAAAGGACTCTGACAGAGACAAGCAATTAAATTATACATAGTTTCTTACAATAAGTAGTGAGTGAGTGTGTGGACAGTCATTATCTGCTTACATCCTTACATGTAGAAGAAAATGGTGAGAGACTGTCGTAGCTCCTTTTCTTGTTGCTGTGATAAATACCCTGACAGAATCAACTTTAGAAATAAAGCTGTTTAGTCATCTGATCACCAGACTAGGTCAGATCAGGCTTTCTCTCAACCATTGCCAGCAGTCTACAGAGGATATATCATTGTGGATTTCTGGGGACCTCTCCAGCACTCTGCCTATTCCTGTTCTCATGTGGTCTTCATTTATCATGGTCTGATATTCCTTGTTCTCCCTTTCTGTTCTTGATCCAGCTGGGATCTCCTGCTCCCCTAAGCTTTCTTTCCCTCAAATCTTGCCCCTCATTACTCCCACTGTTGTCCAGGTTGTTCATGTAGATCTCATCCATTTCTCTGTCATTGGGTGATCCCTGGGTCTTTCCTAGGGTCCCGTTTTCTAGGTAGCCTCCCTGGAGTTGTGTAGCAGTCTAGTCACCCTAACAGTCATCTTGGAACTCTCATCCAATAACTGATGGAAGTGGATGCAGAGACCCTCAGCCAGGCCCCAGGTGGAGCTCCAGGTGTCCAGCTGTTGAGAAAGAGGAGGGACTGCAAGAGCATGAATTGTTGAATCCAAGATTGCAAAAAGCACAGGGACAAATAGCCAATCGAAAGAAAGCACATGAAGTATGAAGCAAAGGCTGTGGAGCCCCTAGCTAGATCAGGCCCTCTGGATAAGTGAGACAATTGAATAGCTTGAACTGTTTGGGAGGCATCCAGGCTGTGGGACCAGGACCTGTCCTTAGTGCATGAGCTGGCTGTTTGGAACCTTGGGCTTACACAGGGACACATGATCAGCCTGGAAGGAGGGGACTGGACCTGCCTGTACTGAATCCACCAGGTTTAAATGAATCCCCAGGGGTGCCTTGATCCTGGAGGACATGGGAATGGAGGGGAGGGCCTAGAGGGAAGATGGGGGTGGGGGCAGGAGGGGGGAGGACAGGGGAATCCATGGCTGATGTATAAAATGAAAACATATAAAACAAACAAACAAAAACCAAACAAAAATAAATAAATAAATAAATAAATAAATAAATAAATAAATAAATAAATAAACAAACATATGACGTCTTGCTTGAGTGAGTAATGAAGCTCCAGGGCTCTCCATGGTGCACACAAAAAATAGGTGAAATCAAGAAAGCCTTTCAAGCAAGCGACTCTCCACAAGGATTAGGAAAGTCGTGTTCATCAAGCCCCTGCATGAACTGGCCATAGAGCCTCTTACTCAAAGACAGTCGGTGGGTGTGTATCAGTCTGTTACTATGATTAAAACATCAAGCCAGAAAGTAAAAAAAAAAAAAAAAGAAAGAAAAAAAAGAAAAGAAAACAAATAAAGGGTTTGTTTTGGCACACAGTCCATCATGGTGGGGAAGTTCTTATGGCCAGAGGTCTAGGCAGGTAGTCACATTGTGTGGAGAAAGCAGGCAGACTAAGAGAGTGCAGGGGATACTGACACCCAGCACACTCCTTTCCATGCAGTCTGGACCCAAGACTACACGACAATGCCACCCACTATTAAACTCTGTCTTTCTACCTCAACAAATTTGATCAAGATAAGTTGTGGAAGGCATGCCCAGAGGCTAACTTAATCTATATTCTTCACAAGGGTGCCTGGAGAAGTGTCTCTTACGCATACCAGATCATGTCAACCTGATGATTGACACTGGCTAGCACAGTAACTGAATTGGACTGGGTTAATACAAGGGCACCGGAAGTCATGCATATTCTCTGAGGTGGCAGTTCCAGGTTTTGTGAGTTCACAGAGTAGAAAAATAGAGAGAAAAAAGGGTGTGACTTGGTGTGGACTTCATATTTTGTGGAGCAAAACCTCTAAGACCTTCAGTAGAAACTACCTTCTTTCATCATCTCAAAAGAAAAAATAAATATTTCTAAAGAAGTGCAAAGTAGAAGACTGGGGGTGTAGCTTAGTTGGTAGAGTGCTTGCCTGGCATATGCAGAGCTTTGAGTTTGGTTCCAAATTATTGCATAAAACAGGCATGGTGGTGTGTACCCATGAGCACAACACTCAGTAGGTGGAGGGAGGAGAGTCAGGAACTCACTGTCCTTCTTGGATGCATTGTAAATTAATGCTAGGCTGGGATAGGTGAGACTCTATCTCAATTAAAAAAAGTAAAGAAAAAAGTTTAATATAAAGTACATAGTACAAACTACATAATATAAGATTGTTTCTTAAATGGAATAAACTCAGCCTCAAGGGAAACCAATTCTATTAGCCTTACTTATTTTCTCTCATTCCATACCAGATCTTGAAACTTTCAACACAGACAACTCTAGCTTATAGGTTGGTGTTCACTGGCTGATTTGTGCTTGGGAAAGGTTGCTGTAGTTTAAAGATTTATTTTATTTTTAATTATGTATGTATGTGAATGTCTGTGTGTAGGTTGCGTATGTCTAATTGCAGGTGCATGGAGATTAAATGGAAGGGATTGGACCTCCTTGAGCTGGAGTTATAGGTGGTTATGAGCTGCCTGACATGGGTGCTGGGAACTGAACTTGGGTCCTCTGTAACAGCAATAAGTGCTCTTTACTGCTGAGCCATCTCGCCAGCCCCTGTTGCTATAGTTTAAAAGGAGTGACATACAGGTCATAGAAGGCTAGAGCTGGGCATCCAGTGCAGCAGAAAAAAAACATAGGCCTTTTGTGAACATCAATCAGTCATTCTTTGAATAAATATTTGTTTGGTATCATTTGTACTATTTGTTTGATACAAATTTCATAAATATTAAGTAACTCACCTCGTTACTCATTAATTTTAGTTAATTGTTGAATTGTGCAAAAAATTAATAATCTTTCCATTTATGCTTTTCAAATTGGACATATTTCAGGAGATTAAATCCAATTACTAAATATACTAAAGCAAACATTTTTTTTTGGTAGGGTCATGTTCAGATGAAACTTGCAGAAAGAAGAAAAGAATATGATTGAATTATCCATTGCTTTTCAAACCTAAAGAAATATTTGCTGAAAGAGTTATGGAAGTATAAAAACCCAAATCATGGGGCTGAGCAGTTGGCTCAGTAAGTAGGATGCTTCCTATGCAAACAAGAGGATCTAAGTTCAAATACCCAGTACCTATGTAAAAGCCAGGTGAGGCAGAATACATCTGCCATCCCAGTGCTGAGGCTTCCTGGGGCTTGTGGCCAGTCAATCTACTCAATTGATGAGTCCCTGTCTCAAAAAACAAGGTGCACTGGGGAGGACACCTGCTGCCAATCTGCCCTCTAGATGCATGCATACACACACGCATGCATATCTTTCCTACCAGGAACATATATACACATGCCTGCATGTATACACACACACACACACACACACACACACACACACACCTCTTGAATTGTTTTTGGTTAAACACTGCCTTTGCATTTTCTTCTCTTTTTGGTCAACAACATTTTCGTAAGCACAGCTAGGTGGAAGAATTACTTATACAGTGCCACCTTGGCTAAAGGCTCCTCCCAATTTGCAAGCCTTTTTCTCATTGGTAGGTGAATGTCTGGAAATTTCCAGTTCTTTTCTGACTGTAACTATACTTCTTCATTCAGGTGCTGCTCCACTGAGAGAAAATAAAGTTGAATAAAGCCTTTATTGGTTCTCCAGAGAGAAAAGTGAGGGCGGAGACATTCAGTTCTCCTTATTTCTGTTAACTTTCAGAGGAAGGAGGCCCTGGAGAGAGATATCCCTCCACAGAAAGACTGGAAGACTAAGTGAAGGATGCCATGTGCTGACCATCTGAATAACCCGACTCCTGGACCCACTCCATGAGTTCACCCTGTGGTGCTTCCCTCCCGCACTACGATTAAGGTACAGGGCAATCAATTTGCACTGTGAACTTCATCCCCATGTAATTTCCATGGCCCCTCAATGTCCTCCTTCTTAATGTGTTTCTGGGTCATTTTCCTGAAGACTTTATATGAAACTATATTTATCTTTAAATTATTAAAAATTTAGTAAATGCAGGAAATTGAAATAACAAGTAATCCAATTTTTCAATGAAATTTTCAGTTTACATTTTGGTTTATAATCTCAAGTGTAGTCAATAGTAATGACTACAGAGGATGCATGTTCTAGAGCAGCTACAACATTCATCATGCCCCAAATTCTCAGTCCGCCCGCAGAATTCAGATAAACCCTGTACTATGCATTTTTCTATTGCTGTGCTAAAACGCTATGACCAAGGCAACTTACAGAAGGAAAGGTTTGTTTGGGATAATGGTTCCAGAGGGATAAATGTTCAACGTGGTGGGAGAACAGCTGAGAGATACTTTGAACTACAAGCACAAAACAGAGAGAGAGAACTGGGAATGACAGGAAGCTTTCAAAACTTCAAAGCTCACCCCCAGTGACACACTTCCTTCAGCAAGAACATACTTTCTAATCTACCCAAACAGCACCATCAACAGGGAACCAATATTCAAATGCCTGAGACTGTGGGTGACATTTTATTGAAACCACCATAAACCCCATATCTGAAAAATCAGGTTTGAGAACATGTATACCTTCAGGTCTTAGCCTACAAACAACTCACAAGAAGTGAATATTGGGGTTGAGGATGTGGCTTGATTGGTAGGTTTGCCTAGCATTCTCGAAGCCCTGGATTGGATTTCTACATCCTCATGAACCATGCATGACTGTACACTCCTGTAAATTTAGTTCTTGGAAGGTGGAGAGTAGAGGATCAGAAATTGAAGGCCATCTTCTGCTATATAATAAGTTTGAGGTCGGCACAGGACACTACATGTGACCCGGTCTTATAAAAGGAAAAAAAAATGGCTTGTAGAGATAGCGTAGTTGATAAAGTGTTTTGCTGTGGGATGGTCCTTCTGTATGCTGTGAATATGTATTGCTACCATTGGTTAATAAAGAAGCTGCTTTGACCTGTAGCAAGACAGGAAACAGCCAGGTAGGAAATCCAAGAGATACACAGGGAGAAAAAGTGGGGGCAGGGGAGATGCTGCGAGCTGCCACCTGAGAAGCAATATGTAATAGAACACAGGTAAAGCCACGAGACACTTGGCAATACATAGGTTAATAAAAATGGGTTAATTTAAGATGAGTGAGCTAGTTAGTATAAGCCTGGGACATAGACCAAATAACTTATAATTAATATAAGCCTCTGTGTGTTAAAGCATTTGGGACTGAATGGCTGTGGGACTTAGGAAAACTTCCGTGTTCCCTCTGCGGCCCTGACTTCCTGAGCTAGATCTCCCAGAAGCCATGTTAAAAAACTAGTCACAGTGGACTGGGCTTGTATTCCTAGCCCTGGGGGAATAGAGGAAAGCACATCCCTGGAGCTTCTTGGCAGAGTAGCCTAGCCTCTTCTTGGTGAGTTTCAAGCCAGTGAGAGAGCCTTTTTTTCAAAAATAGGGTGGTGAGCAGTGGAGGAAAGACATCTGGCATTGAACTCTTGTCATCACATGCATGAGCAAGCAAGCGTGTGCATATATACAAACATACGTGTACAGTGGGGGAGGGGAGGAGAGATGAGAGGAGGAAGAACACAAGCCCTCCATCCTGGAACAAAGACAGGAAATGATAATTCACTCAAACTTTAGTAGAGTGTAAAAAGATACAACATCTGGGTGACTGCCTGTGTTTGTTTTCTGCTTATTGTCAGGCCTCTTCAGGCTGTGATGTGTTATTGCTTTAGGGCTTTACATATTGAAATCATGTGTTTTTCCTTGTGATCAGGCACCCAGGGTTAAAAGGGAGGGCACTTATTGAGCTATGGCACAATTAAGACTTTACATTGTCATGTCTCTTTGGTTTGTTGTGTTTTGTCAAAGATGTGTCTGGTCTCTATTGTTTTTATTATTTTCAGCTGTCCTAATTCTTTCTCTCATTTGATTTTAATTCAGCTTTCAAAGAAGAGCTGTCTTACCAGGTGATTATTATGTTTTTTTCCCCCTTAAACTCTTTCAACTCTAATTTTAAAAAAAGATGTCCAAAGAAATCATTATTTTGACATTTACTTGCATATTTATTATTATTATTTATTATTCCACTGCTAAAGGGCACCTGTGTTACTAATGCTGATTTCTGCTGTTTATATTGCCACTTGTGCCCAAAAGATACAAAACATCTCAGCTTTTTAAATCTTTTGCTTTTCCTTCATAAGTTAAATGGCAAGGAAATATGCATATCAAGATGAATACACTTCTAAAAAGGCAATCTAAACTAATGTATAATGTGTGCTGAATAGTTTTATGTCCATTTGATGCAAGTTAGAGTTATCTGAGAGACAGGAACCTCAATTAAGAAAATACCTTCATAAGATTAGGTTGTACAAAAGCTTGTAGGGCATTTTTTAAAATAGGTCATGTCATCCCTGGGCTGGTGGTCCTGGATTCTATAAGAAAGCAGGCAGAGCAAGCCATGAGGAGGAAGCCAGTAAGCAGCAGTCCTGCATGGCCTTGGCTCCTACCTACAGGTTCCTGCCCTGCATGAGTTCCTGCCCTGACTTCCTTTGATAATAAGCAGTGCTAGGGAAGTGTAAGCCAAGTCAATAAACCCTTTCCTCCACAAGTTACTTTGGTCATGGTGTTTTATTACAGCATAGATACTCTAGACACAATGTTTGCTTAAAATTTAATTTTCATGTGTTGGAATTTATTGGTGTTATATTTTAACACGTGAAATATTAAAACTGATGAGAAAGAAGAAGAATGGCTCTAGAGGTCAAATGGAGAATAAGGTCAACACCAGCTCCTGGCCCTAATGGCCAGCTTCCTATTTATCTTTGGGAGGTGAAACAGCTACCATCGCATTATTAAATAACAGCATGGTTAAATCCATTATGTCCTGATAAACAGACATGTTATCAAAATACCTCCTGAATATTTACATTTATCCCCATAGATTAGCACTGCCCACAACATGAGCTGTAGAAACATCTCTCTGCAGTGGGCAGCAGTCAAAGAAGAGAACAAGAGAAGGGTGCTCAGCTCTAAATGGGACCTCTGTGTCACTCCCACCCAAGGCTCAGAGAACACGGTAGAAGTGTGGGGAAGCATAAGGTCTGGAGGATGGGGAGGAGTGCTATGAAATGCTGTCATTTGGATATGGGCTGACCATTGCATCCAGGAACTCACTGCAGCTATGGTTTCTGGCACAAGGTCTAAGCAGGGCCAAGCCAATAAGACAGGTCTACATTCCAGCATGTTGCATGAATCAGGCTCAGTCAATTATACAAAAAACAAAGAAAGAAAGAAAGAAGGAGAGGGGGAAAGAGAAAGAAAGAAAAGGAGTGGTGTGAAGGTGGGAAGTGGGAAATGTTGGGGGAGAGCTTGGGGGTCACAGAGGGAAATTGGGCATGGGTATGACTAGGATATATTGTATAATGTATGAAGCTGTCAAAGAATAAATACAAGGTAATAACAAACAATTATTAACTCAGAGAGAATCTGTTCTACAACTTCCCTTGTGAGACATGGCACTGAGTTCATAGGTACTTGTGCCTGTTCCCTCCAAGCTTCTTTCTCAAGGGACCCAGGTGGCCTTTACCAATTTAGAGCCACCACCTCACCTTTTGTCAAGTGTCCTCAGAACTCCTTCACTGACTGGCATGGTGACACTGACTTGTCTGGGCAACCTTCATCTCTCACTCCTGGAATTTTCAAAACTGATTGCACAATGGGAGTAATTTACAATGAACAGACATGAGATTATACCTTAAGAGTCAGGCTTGTAGAAAGGCCTTCATGTGTGCAGACACTTCACACCACAGTTAACAGCACACACACTACTGCAGAGAGGCATTCCCAATACCCTCACTAGATGTCTCTACTAATTATGTCAAGCACTCAAAAGAGCTGATGAAGTTCCCCACACATTCTGCCTGCTTTACTTTTCTGTGTTTCTTTGTTCCTTTTCTCCCCACCCCACTGTGTGGTATATGTGCACATATATGTGGGTTCTCCTGGAATCCAGAGGATCATATCAGATATCCTGCTCTATCATTCTGCCTTATTCCCTTGTGACAAGATCTCTTACTGAATCTCAAGCTATACCAACTTCCAGCAAGCCCTGCAACCCTCCTGTCTCTGTATCTCACAATGCCATGGCCACTCCTGGCTTCTCAAATGGGTGCTGAGAAATCAAACTTAGGTTGTTGTGCTTGTACATCTGACAGCCATTCTTCAGCTCAGCTTAACATTCTTAATGGGCTTGATCAAAACTATTTTATAAGAGGGCACTGTGTCCTGGTAGAGGCCCACTGAGTTTTGATGTTCTTCACAAAATGGGGCTGCTATGTCTTGATAGAGTCTGAGGGTTTAGGAGTTACATGAAAGGCCATAAAGATGGCCCCTGTGTATGTAAATTCTCATTTTCCTTTCAAGACATTTCAACCCCAAGTTATTTCCATAGCATAAACCAATGGAAGGAGTGTGTGGAGTCCTCGCAAGAGACAGTATGGAGATGTGGTACCAAGTCCTCACATGCGACAGTTGTTTCTAGAAGAACAGCACAATATTTGAAAGTAATTGGTGCCCCAGAGTTTCAAAATGTAATAATGAACTGGCTTAGCCCCAGCTTTAAATACAGGCCTGTACCAGGCCTTTTCTTTTGGGCATCCGATCAACTCTCAAATCATGACACAGAGACTTATTATTAGTTATGAATGCTCGGCCTTATCTTATGGCTGTTCCATTAGCTCTTATAACTTAACCTGTTTCTCTTCATCTAATTTTGCCTCAGAGTTTTTTTTAAATCTTTTTTTTTTCCTTTTTATATATCTTACTTTCACTGCTTCTTATGTCTTGCTGACTGACTTCTGCCTAGCTTCTGGCCCAGGGCATGTCCCTCTCTTTCTCCCTCCTCCTTTCCTCCTTCTCTTGTCTCTCCTCTTATTAATTCTGTGTGCCCACCAGTACCACCTATCTTCTCCTGCCTAGCTATTGGCCATTCAGCTTTTTATTAGACCAATCAGGTGCCTTAGGCAGGCAAGGTGAACTGAATGCAAGACACCTTTATATAATTAAACAAATACAGCATAAACAAATGCAACACATTTTTGCATCATTAATAGCAGAAACAAATGTAGCACATCTTTACATAGTGCTACAACACAAGCCCTTTCACAAATGGAATGTGGCCTTCAAGTCTTCTCTGTAGTACAAAGGCATGACGACAGACAGAAGCTATGTATAACACACACTAGCACTCCTATCTGCATATGCATGCCTCCCATGCCATTGCCAGCTGGAGGCTGTCAAGCACAGACTGGGCACTCACTTGTACACACATCTGCACCTCCCATGCCATTGCCAGCTGGAGGCTGTCAAGCACAGACTGGGCACTCACTTGTACACACATCTGCACCTCCCATGACATAGCCAGCTGGGGACTGTTTAGCCACAAGTGGTGGTTCAAGCTAATCACCTTGTCTTTTCTCTATGCTCCTCTATGCCAAGAAGGGCTCCACTGTGATTCATGGAGTTGTCCCAGGACCAACTGTCATATTCATGCCAGTTTGCCGCCTCAGGAAGTGCCCTGCTAAAATCCAGACAAAGACTCATCTATGGGAGGATCCAGGCCTTTCCTACACCACCCAACCAATCAACTTAAAACTTATTTTCTTGATTCTGCTTTCTTACCCCTGGGGAAGAGAGGTTACGTTACCAGCATCATCCCTGATAATTGGCAGGAGTGTCTTTGTACTGAGCCTGGATAAAACCACCACCTAATCTTGAACTTGTACAGAATTGCTAAAATAGTTTTTGCTATGCCTGTAAAGCTATTTAGGAAATAGGTGCTAATGGTACTATGGCCTGTTGAAGCCTATGCACATGCTAACGCTATGACAGCTTTGAGAACATCAGAAAGAAAAGGGTGATTTGATTGTGACCTGGGATAGTTTCTTCCTCTGGTTTTTCACTCTTTCGTGCCAGCTTGCTTTCTGCTTCTCTTCCTGTTCCTTCATCAGGGAGTGCTTCTCCTGCCTGTTATAGCATATATTTGTGACACTAGCTGTGACTTATGATGCACTTGTGTTTTTGTGGCAAAGAAGCCAGAGGCTCCAGAATCATGGGACTCTCATCTGAATCTTGGCTCTGCATCTGCCTTATTTTGTGACACTGGACAATTATTTTTTCTCTGTCTTACTTTCATACCTGAAAAAAGAGATAATGATGGAATTGTTGCAAGGATAAAATGCAAAAAAATTTCCCAACCAAATAAACAAGAATCTCATAAAGCCTGGCACATTGAATAATTCAATAAATACGAGCATAAAAGGTCCTTCTTGTACCAAAGTGAACCATGAGCTTCCTAGGAGTAGGTTTTGAGGTTGTTTTATCCATATTTCTGCAGGCCCTAAAACTCATTAATTGTTTAATTGATTGGTCAAATGCTGGCCAAGAGAAATGTCTGACTCCCTGAAGTTCCAGAAGTTGGAGAATCAAATCTGCTGTGTGACTATCAATAGAAACCATGCAAAGTTATACATGAGGTGATATATCACAAGAGTCCACCATGAAAGGCTCCATCTTCTAAAGCTACAAATATATTTGGAAGGAGAGAGCCTAAAGTAAGAATACTGGAAAAGGAGTTCTCTGCTCACCGGCAGCCACATAGGGAAGTGTTTCCTGGGTCAGCAAAGGCCAATGACAACAGCTCCATCCAGAGCTGCCAGTGGAACTTGGCAGCCCTGTTTCCTTCCTGCTGGCTTTGCAGATATAAAAGAAACAAAATTGAGGGAGCCTATGGGGTCTTGCACCACCCTTCTGGAGAGCTCCTGAGGGAAGGCATTGTGTAGCATGATTGGAATCTCTGCAAGGAGGCCCTGAGAGGCCACTATGTGAAACTAAAGCCTACATTGCAAATCAGGGTGTTTGAGATGTCAGATTCATGTCCATTATGAAAAACTGCAGGCACAGAGAGAAGTTAGGCAAAGAGACAGGCTGTGTGTATTGCAGGTAGCAGAGCTGGGAAAATTGGGCTACACAAGTCCTTTGGAGCCCATATGATTCTATCGCAAGCTCAGATATCATACTTGGAGCTACAGGATTTGGGGTTTGCCCTGCTTTTTATTTTATTTTATTTTTATTTTGCTTTGTTCTGATATTTCCTTGCTATTTTCCAATTCCTATCTTTTGGAATGGCATGTTGATTCTCCGCTGATGTATGTTGAAACAATTTAACTCAAGTTTTACTTTATAGGCTCAAACAGTTAAAAGTTTACATTGAGTCTCAGAAGAGACGTCTAAATGGTGTTGGAACTGTTAAAGAATACAGGGACTTTTGAAGTTGGATTGAGTGCATTTCGCATTATGAGATGGCCATGAGCTTGTGGTGACAAAAGATGGAAGGTTATAGAGTAAAAGTGGCGTTTTGTAGTATTTAGTTGACAAAGAGTGGACTTAAGGGATTTATTACTGATGGTCAACTTGACAGAATCTAGAATCACCTAGGAGACAAACTCCTGGACATATCTGTGAGGAATTTTCTAGACTGGCTTAGTTGAGGTGGGAAGACTCATCTTAAAAGTGGGCAGCATCATCCCATGAGATGGGGGCTCATATTGCATGAAAAGTTGAATGCAAGCTGAGCACCAGCATTCATTATGCTAAGATTCCTGACCATGAACACAATGCAACCCGCTGCCTTACGCTCTGGCTGACATATCTTTTTGACCATTATGGACTGTAACCTCAAGTTGTGAGCCAAAATAAACCCTCTCTCCCTTAAGTTGCTTTTGTCAGAATTCTGCCGCAGCAAGAGAAGTACTAATACAAGTTGAAAACATGCTAGCATTCACTTTATTCTGTCTCATTTAGCTTTACACTATCTTGGTATAGCTCAGTTAGTAGAACACTCGCACAAGCCCAGAGTTTAATTTCTAGTGCTGGGGTGAGGAGCAACCAAAAGAGGGGGCACTTTACTCCCTTACTTTTTCTCATGGACACCTCTTTTGTGTCTTTAAATGTAACTCTTGCTTTGTTCCCCTGCATAGCTTTCTTGTCACCTCCTAGAGGTCTACTGATGCATGTATGTGAAGAGAATAGCTTCAAAGTCCACATCATATATCAGAGCATGTATTATAAGTGTTTTCAGGAAGACCCTGAGGCAGACCAACGTTGATAGGTCCTTGGTAACCGAAGTCCATGGTCACATTGGCACTTTACTCTTGCTTTGTGGATTTTGACCAACATATAATAATGTGTATTTACCACAATAGTATTATATAGAATAGTTTAAAATTTCCTATTTCATGAGTTTTCTTCTCTTTCTTTTCTTTTGAGACAAGGAATCACTATGTATTACAGTCCCATCTCAAACTTCCAGTCCTCCTGCCTCAGAATTCTGAATGTTAGTGTTACAGTCATGCCCAGCTTATCATGTGGTTTTAAAATGTACTGTAGTATTACCTCATGGTACTTCTGTTAAAGACACCAAATACTGTTTCTTTGTTTAGACACTCACATCCTATGGCTGCTTGATTGAGAGAACTTAATGTTAGAAAGGTATACTTCAAACCGTGTCTCTTCCCAGCCCAAGTCACCCCTACCCATTTCTCTAGGACTTAGATGCCGTTATGAGTTCTTGGGCTGTAGGTTCAAACCTTGGATTTGTCTGCTCATGTCACAGAGGTCAGCAGTACTTTATTGAATCTTGAATTTTGGTGTTTGTTCTTGTGTGTATGTGTACATGTGTATGTTGTCTATGTGTGCATGCATGTGTGTATGCATGAATTTTACTCATGTATGCTCATGTTGGGTGTCTTTTTCTATTGTTTTCCACCTTATTTTATATTTTTACATTTAGTGTGTGTGTGTGTGTGTGTGTGTGTGTGTGTGTGTGTGTTTAGCATGTGTGTTTAGCATGTACTTGTCAAGGTGTTCCTATGGTTAGAGGACCTCTTTCCAAGTTGAGTCCTGGGGTCCAAATACAGGTGTTGGTAGCAAGCACCTTTACCTGTTTGTTGTTTCTGCACTGTCTCTATTTCAGGTCAGGGCCATTGAGAACACAGTGTTTTCCTGCCTGGAATGTCCCTCTCAGATTCCTCACCCTCTTCAGAGAATATTCCTAGAGTAGTCTAACAGGGACTCCTCCCTACCACACGCCTAAGTGCCAGAGCTTTATAGCTCAGATCACAGGCACCGACAAATAAGAGTTCTGTTTTTCCTAAAAGTTCCTTCACCATAAGCCATACAGTTTGTCTTTTAAAGAATGTGGGTGTATAGCTATGTGATGGCCCAAGTTTGTACTGGCATTTGCTTTCTTTTTCTATTTACACTAATATTTTCACAGATGTTTAACACATTTGTCTTGTTCTTCTCGCACATCTCTGTCTCAGTGGGCAGTTACTTTCTGGACTTTGGACATGGACCCTGTTACTCTCTGACCTGATCTAGTTCCTTTTCTGTCTTCTCACATTTGTTTGTTGTTAAAAGACTTGCATCTTCCTAAACAAAGTCACTTTTCTTTTTCCACTTCGTGACTCATTGCTCTCAGGGAGTGGTCAGTGCCCATCTTAGCCAGAGCTCTTGAGTCCAACACACCATCTGCCACCTTCTCATATTTTAGTCATTTCTGTGTTTTACAGAGCCATGGCCTCAACCCATTAGAGTTGAACAGGACCTTTGGGAGCAGGCCAATTCCGTCATTTCACAGATGACAAAATTGAGCCTTAGGAAGGGATGGATTATAATTTGCCTACCCTCCTGTAGCTAGTGAGTTACAGGCTCGGATCAGACTGCTGGACTCTTAATTGAGCCCTCCTGCCAATACTCCCAACCTATCTACACTGACACTAATCAATTTTTAAATTTTCCTTAACATATTCTTTTCCAGGGGAAAGCATTAATATTTCTGTAAAATATTTAAACAGCCTGGCTTTCCGGCTTTCTTTTCTCTTACTTGGGGAATCTATTTGGATTGTCTTTTGGGTCTGAATTAGGCCCTTAAACCCAGATAATTTGAGAAGGTGAGGCTGATATTCAGCCAGGAAATAATGGAAATGAATTGTACAGTGTTCTGCTTGGACACTCAGCATCAATGACTCTAACTCTAGACTAAGCAGGGAAGACAGAGATCCATAAT
The DNA here is from genome assembly GCF_903995425.1 of Onychomys torridus. Taxonomy (NCBI): domain Eukaryota; kingdom Metazoa; phylum Chordata; class Mammalia; order Rodentia; family Cricetidae; genus Onychomys; species Onychomys torridus. The sequence continues at coordinate 1,922,597 of NC_050448.1, read as the reverse complement.
GGAGCTTCTTTGAAATGAACTTCAGACTATCCTTATGTGGGCTATTCTCTCAAAGAACTCTTGTTCTGTGGAGAAAAATGTAGCCACACTGTTACTGCTTTTAAATATACATGGGTTAAAAGTATCATCATATGTTTATTAGCTGACCACTTCCAGATGAAGCACACGTACAAATAGAATTAGCTGGAGGAAATTGATTCTGATATCCACAATCCATCCTCTAGTAGTCTAGTCAGACACAGTGCTGTGTGAAAAGGACAGGTTGCAGTTTTGGGGAATGATACATCTTAGCCTCGATCAGGGTATCTTATCCTTTCCTGAGGTCAAATGTTAGCTGATTCAGAAAAGAAGAGTCATTCTCAGTGAATTCATTCATTATACCACATATTCTATTATTAATTAAAGTAGTCACTAAGCATTTGTCACTTAATTGCCAGGGCTGTGGTGTGGTTCGATGGACAAGTTGCTATGGGTCTGTTCAGAACCCGTGCAAAGATGGACACAGTAGCATGTGCTTCAAAATGGAATGAGAAGTGGAGACAGAGACTCCTGCAGAGTTGGTGGGCAGAGTCTGGTCACACATGGTAAAAAAAGAGGCCCTGTCTCAAGCAAGGTTGAATGTGAGGGCTGATACCTGATGTTGTCCTCTGACCTCCACACATGTTGTGGTGTGTGTGTGCCCTATCCTCATATACCACAGCATACATGAACATACATAGATTAAAAATAAACAACAACAACAAAAACTAACCCTCTGGATATGAAAGGAGAATTTTGCATTCAAATCATAAGATACAGTAATAGTCATAGATTGTTAATTCTATGCAAGTAGCTGATTTTAGAAATTCTCTAAATTTCACTAACCTTTTGCTGTGCAAAGTGTGACATCATTTTTAAAGTCCCCTGCTATTAAAAGAGACATTTGTCAATAATGTAGGTGTATTTTTACAGGCTAATTAAAGACATTTGGCCCTTGGATTACAGCACACTATTTTAGCTACAGCAAAATAAGATAGAGAATCTGCTGTTTGATATATTATGCCTGGTGCCACAGGGAGAAATTTAAAACTCTCTTTTAATCCAACTGACACATGCAATACTTATTATGGAGCAGCAAGAGTTCATTACTTCATCAATAGGCAGAGAGATTAGATGATTTCTTTTGCAATTGGATAACTGGTTTATAATAATGGAATTCTAGATCAGGTGCGAAGCAAGAGGCCGTCTTTCTTTTTATCCCTGCAGTTGGTACAAACAAGGCTCCTGACTTAGTTGAGGAGCAGGCTGGAAAGAGCTTGGCTTCTGAATTATTTCTAGCAATGGGCTATCGACTTACTGGAAATTATACAGTATTCAAAAAGCTGCCTTTGTCAGACTTTCTGCTCTGTTGAGGTGGTATTGTTGCTCTTTTTCCTGCAATTTTAGCATTTTCTCTTTATTATCAAAGTACTCTGTCCTTAACAAGCTGTGGATAGTGCCCCAGGAAAGGAAAGTTGAAGCTGACTGTGTACACTTCCGGTGATGCTGTGGTGCCTTTGGGTTCTCCACAAGTAGAGTCGTCATTGAAAACACTTGACAACTGTAAGTCAACAGTGATTAGAGGACATGGCTCCAGGTTCAATGCTTTCTTTGCAGACTGAATTGAGTCCTCCCAGAAGATCTGTTGAGGAGCTGTGGTGCTCACAGCTGGGCATGCACCCAAGCTCTTCATTTCTTTATCTACTCACTTTGTGAGGATGTTTGAGTGAATCTGCATCTAAGGATTTTCCATCACTGTCTGTTCATTCCCCACTATTTTAGGTGGCAATGGGGATTGAACCTAGGACCTTACATATGCTTGTCAAGTACTCTACCACTGAGCTCCATTTACTCCCCAACTCATTTAGTTTTATGTTACAGTGTGAATGGTAGGTAGTTCAGCTTGATACAAACTAGAGTCCCCTTGGAAGAAGAAACATCAATTGAGGACTTATCTCCATCAAACAGGCCTGTAGGCATGTCTGTGGGACACTTTTTAATTGTTACTTGATTCAGGAGGGCACTAGCTCACTGTGGGAGGTGCCTCTCCTATACAGATGGGCCTTGTCTATACAAGAAAGTTTATCTGGGCAAGCTAGGGGAAGCAAGCCATTAAGCAGCATGCTTCCATGGTCTCTGCTATAGTTCCAGAAGTAGTTTCCCTGATGTGAACTATAGCCTATAAGCCAAATAAGCCCTTTCCTTCCTCAAGTTGCCTTTGATCATGGTGATTATCACATCAACAGAAAACAAACAGGCTTATAAAAGGATAGATATCATGCTTGACATTGTGCCGCACACCTGTAATTGTAATCCCAGTACACAGGGAATAAAGCCAAGACATAGAGAGTTCTAGGCTGGCTTGGGCTATGTAACAAGACTCAGTTACATACACACACACACACACACACACACACACACACACACACACACACGTGCGCGAAATCTTTGAATCTTTTTGAGGTGAGAATTGAGATTAACCATCATAGAGAACCCACACCTCCAAAGTCTATATTCACATCTCAGTTCTGGTACTTACCAACTGTATGGCTGTGGAAAAGGGCCTTGTGACTGTCACAAGAAAGTCCCTTTTGTTCTGCAGTTCATTTAGATCAACACCACACCTGCTTCTAGATGACACTTTTGTCCAGCATTTTGCATGGGAATTACCCAGACCACTTTCAGTTGAAATCTGTGATGTCACCTCAAGGAGGTGGTTTGCTCTTGCTTTCACAAAAGCTATGTTTAGATGGTTGAGTGCTGCTAGCAAAAACATTTGCCTATTATTTAGTTTTCTGTGTTATAGTCTTCAATATCATGTCACACAAAATTTGCCTTTTCATCAATGGGAAATGAGTGATGTCTTAATTTCTTTTCCTGTTGCTGTGGTAAAATACTTTGACAAAAGCAACTTAAATGAGAAAGACTTTATTTTAGCTCACAGTTCAAGGTCCAGTCCATCATGGTAGGGAGGTGAAGGCAGCAGGAGCTTGAAGCAGGTAGTCACGTCACATCTACTAGAGTAAGGAAACAGGGAAGAAGAATCCATGCAGGAGTTCAGAGTCCATGTCCATTTACACTGCCTGCCCAAGGAATGTTTCCATTCACAATTAAAATGGGTCTTCACATACTTAACATAATCAAGATAATTCGTCACAAGTGTGCCCAGAGTCCTGTCTCCCAGGAGATTCTATGTCCTGTCATGCTGACAATTAACACTGAACTGTCACAAATGGCTTTAGGAAAGACCTTGAAGGAGAGATATTTGGCAGAAGATTTTGGAGCAGTTAAGCATTTTTGTGCTGAAGAATTTGAAAGATTGAATAGACTAATAACGTCACTTTTGTTTCACCAAATGATCATTAAGCAGAAGAGAGTGTCTGGCTGTATTTATTGTTGTAGGTAATAGCAGAGAGAGATGTCTGATAATGTCTCTGGCTGGCTGCCCAGATGGCCAGCCATACCCACCAACTTTACTACTTCTTGCCCCTGCACTTGATTAAGGGCTAAAAACATCCTCTTAGGAGTTCTTAAGCCAGTTGACTTGGTTTTCACAGCAATGAACAGTAAAGAGACCCTATCTCAAACAAGGTGGATAGTGAAGACTGACATCCAAGTTGTCCTCTGACTTCCATCCACACCTGCACACACACACACACACACACACACACACACACACACACACTCTCACACACGGGAGGGGAGAAATCATTGCCTAACAGTTGCTGTTGCTGTGAAGGAGAAACCACACTGTCCCTGCTTTCCTGACATGTGGGTAGATGGACAGGGTCTTGCTTGCCAAATCTCAGTCTTGGTGTGGGGTAAATTACTCCTATTGATCACAAAATTAGCATATGACATTTTCTGCAAAGGCCCCATTTCTTAATACAGAATTAACCTGCCCAAAACATTGTGTTTAGAATCTAAATATTTTGATCAAAAGCCAAAAATATGGGGGTGCCAGTCTTCCTCCACATTTTATACAGTCTAATAATTGTTAATACGGATAATAATAAATAATTGAAAATGAACATATTAAGGGGGAGTATAGTCAGGGTTTATAGCAGTTATGAAAATTATCTGGAGGAAAAATATAGAGCTGTTCTGTAGGGTTTGCTCACACTACTATAGACATTTTCTGGTTTTAGAAGCCAGAGCCATGCTTCATCTGAAGAAGTCAACAGAGTGGGAATTACTGGACTACAAGATGGTTTTCTAGGTAAAAGTGCTTGATGCCAAGTCTGACAACCCTAGTTCAATCCCCAGAATTCACATGGTAGAAGGAGAGAACCAGTTTCACCAAGCTGTCCTCTGACTTCCATATGCTTGATACAGTGTGCAGACTCTTAAAGTGACTAACTAAAAAAGTGTAATATTAAAATTTAAAAATAAAAAAGAGTATGGCAACAACTAGTGCAGGATGTAGGTAGGAAGCCACCCAGAAGGCATGGAGTTTTCTATTCTGTCTTTCCTCCTGTCCCCTTGCTATCGTCCTTACTTGGACTCAAGCCCAGAGCCTCACACATGCTAAGCAAAGACTTCTGCCACTGAACTACAGCTCTGCCCCATTGTAGGCAGAATTTTCTTGTGCTGGCAGCTACTCTCAAATAACCACTCAGAGTCTTAATATTAATTATAAAGGCTCAGCTGATAGCTCAAGCTTGTTACTAGCTAACTCTTACATTTTAAATTAATCTATATTTCTTATCTACACTTTGCCTCATGGCTTGGTACCTTTCCTCAGAATGGCATGCACACCTTGCTTCTCCCTGTCTCTACTGGTGACTCCTGACTCCACCCTTCTTCCCATCATTCTCAGTTTGGCTGTCCCGCCTAGCTTTATCTTGTTCAGCTACTGGCCAGTCAGCTTCTTTATTAAACCAACCACAGTAAGAAATCCTCACAATGTACAAAAGGATTATTCCACAGCACCCCATTTTAATTTTTGTTTTGCATCAAGGTCTTTTGGAATTGTGTAGAATGATTGTGAATGTGTTCTTCCTGCCTCAGCTTCCTAGTGGTATCACAGGTGTGCAGCACCACCCTCATCCAAAGTTCTGGTATGATTGTGTTTGGTCCAGAAACAGGCTCTAATCCCAGAGCATTTCTCTGGAGTCAAACAGACACAAGCTTGAGTCCAGACTCATAGTTTCTGATGGCCTCTCTGAGATCACAGAGGCCTCCGAGTCTAAGGACTTTAGTTAGTACTGGAAGAGACTGTGCACAGGAACTACTAGGAAGATGCTTGCATGCAATAGATTCCCAACACTTTACTAGGAAGGTGATAAGAGCTAGAGTCTCCCTGCCCCTTTCAATGAAAGATGTGCTGGGTATTCCTGGAGGCTCAGGACACAGGGCCCTGGGCATTCTGTCATCTTGTTGCTCCTACACAGGAATACCTGCATCTTTTTAAGACCACACAGCCCTTTTTCTGAGACAGTCTCCATTTCAAATATTCTGACCTTTGGTCTCCACAAAGGCCTGAGATAGCTGAGGAACCCCCATCTTTGAGGAATAGCCCCTGAACAACCTACATCAACAGTGTAATACAAACACAGGCTTCAAAAATCAAATCCCAAGCTGAAAACACCAGGGTGAATTAAGAAACAGGTTCCTAATAGCCACATTCAGTCCAGGAGCATAACTGTAAAACTGGAGATTATCTCACCCATAAAGCTGGGACAGGTAGGTAGGAAGTATGAAGGAGATGGACTGCTATACCATATAAGAAACCATATCTCTAGTCATTTAAAATAAGGTTGAAACTGTTTCAGAAGGTCAGCATTATTTCCCATTTTTTATTTTAACATTATAATAAATACAAAAAGATGTGTTTCATTAGAAAACTTTTATTAGAAAATACTTTATAAGAAATCACAAAACTAGAGTAAATTTAATTTGAAAATGTCTGAAGTCTTTATTTGATAATTATGGTTAACATTTTGTTGCTAGGACAAAATATCCAATAAAGCAATTTAAGGAAGAAAGAGTTTATTTGAGCTCCTAGCTCCAGAGTACCTATCATGGCAGGGAGACATGGCAGCAGGAGATGGCTGATCATATTTCATCTACACCCAGGAAGCAGAGAGAAATGAATACCAGTACTCAGCTCACTTTCTCCTTTTTATTCACTTCATAACCCTAGCCCATGGCAAGTGGTGTCACAGGTGTGTAGCACCACCCTCATCTGAAGGTCTGGTGGGGAAGGTCCAGAAATAGGTTCTAGTTCCAGAACACTGTCTCTGGAGTCAGTCACAGGCTTGAGTCTAGACTCTTACAATTCCAGGTCTCCAAGATCATGGAGTGAAAGAATTCCTAGCCATTCTAGCACATGCTCTGGCAAGACACTTAGTCATTCCAGGGTCTTACATCCTATGTAATCTGTGTGCTGTGTGGTCACATAATTTGTACGCAGCGTGATCATGTAATATATGCACATGCATGGCGTAGCTATACAAGCCCATATGCACATGCATGGGGGAATCCATAAAGTGGGTCCCACACACCCTTCTCCCCTCTTCCTGCACAATCTTACAATAGGCCTAAGCACATCCCTTCTGTCCCCTCCCCCAGTAAACTTTTATAATGTGTTTATTGTGCCTCATGGCTTTTCTTGCCTGGTAAACAGTGCTGCACAATAAACAACATGGAGGCATCTGTGTCTAAGGACTTTCCACCTCAGTTACCTAATCAGAAAAAGCTCTCTCACTGACATGCCCGGAGGTCTGTCTCCTAGATGGTTCTAGATTCTGTCAGGTTAACAATTAGTAGTGGTATTGTGGAATATTACTTTAACTAGGTAAAGATGTGTTACATTTGTTTATGCTGCAGAATATTACTTTAATTGTGTAAACAAGTCTTTGTTAATGATGTAAAGATGTGTTACATTTGTTTTTGCTGCATTTGTTTAATTATGTAAAGATGTGTTGCATTTATTTCACCTGCCTGCCTAAGGCACATGGTTGTTCTAATGAATAGCTGAAAGCCTATAGCTAAGTAGTAGAGAGATAGGCAGGCGGGGCTGGCAGGAAGAGAGAATAAGTAGGAGAGGAAGAAGAGGAGGGGAGAACAAGGGAGAAAGAGGGACGTGCTGGGGTTAGAAGTCAGGCAGTGACAGCCAGATAGGGAGACAGCAGGAAAGTAAAACAAACAGAGAGAAAGAAAGGTTGAAAAGCCTAAGACGAAATGTAGATAAAGAGAAACGTTAGCTCAGTAGTGGAGTGTTTGCCTAGCAAGTGCAAGGCCCTGGGTTCACTCCTCAGCTCTGGAAAAAAAAAAAGAAAGGAAAATAAGAGCTAAGCTAAGGCTGAGCACTCAAAACTAGAAGTCTCTGTGTCATGATTTGGGAGCTGGTTGGAGGCCCCAAAGAAAACACCTCATACATAGTAGCTGTGACACATGTTAATCAAATCCCTAAGGAAGAGGACTATGTCAGCTTTGAAAGTAGACAATGGAAAGAGCCATATATGTATCCCCAAGGTGACTCATCCAAAGCATCTGTGACCTGTGCTTGGTGAAAGACAGTACAGAAGTTTCCTGAAGCCTGTGACTGACTTCAACATACTTCAAAATTTCTGTGAAAATGTGCTTGGTATACAGCATATGCTTCTAGAACTTGAAACTGTGCCAACTATGGCTGGGGATATCTCAGTTCATAAATTACCTAACATACAAGCATGAGGACCTGAAGCTAGACCCATTTACTGATCCCTCTGCTTCTCCAAATGTAGGAGCAAGAACCTGATGACAGTTGCCCAACATACTTGTCACTACAAGGGGCTGCTGGGTTGAGTGATACAGGAGGCACACAAAGCAGTGTTGGAACACTTGTGTGGGGACAGGACATACAGTACGTGCCTGGGGACAGAAGGAGCCTGGCAGGTGGGCATGTACATCAGAGCTGGTGAAAGGTGAAGCCACAGTAGGTTTCAGGGTCATGGAAATGGCTAGCTGTCTTTACATCGAGGGAACATGTTTTCAAAAGGATGTCCTGCTCATTGCAGAAATGCCTGTTTCCTGGAATAACTGCCACTGAAATGGATTTTTACATCTTGCTACTACAGACCAATACAGACACACCAGACTCAACCCAATAACCCCTCCTCCAAGAACGTTTCCTGAAGGTGTTGAGAAAGGTTACAGTTTTCGGGAGCCTGAAAACATTGCTATTTCATCAGCCACGCTACCAGCAAACAGTAATGTTTATTGAGGGCAAAAATCCACCAAGTATCTGCACATTTGCTCTCTGTTTTCAGAAGATACAACACTGTCCCTTAGCCCCCTCCCCAACAACAACAAAAAAACTTTATAAACCAAATCAAAACATAAACAAAGCCTAGCTGCCATGTGGGAAAGTGGGAGATGAAATTAAGCCATAATTTTAAAAGACAGACACACTTCTATTTACTTAGTACTGTGCTATAATTACTGTGATTTAGGCCACAGGCTTTACTTAAATGAAAATAAGACTTCAGAAAATATAAGTGTAAATGTGAGGCCAAGTCTTTAATTTGCTAATTACTCTTCTAAGTGATAGAGTGAGGCTTATCGTCTGTGTGGGTGGTATTTTATTGTATTACTTTATTAACATCTAAAGAGGCTATAAAATGGGACAATATTCCCATTTAATACATGTTTTTTTTTTGAGCTTGAAGTTAGTAATTATGAATAAAATGGAAACTTGTGTATTGGTTGTAGAAAATAATATATAAACTTTAGAGAAATGAAATACATGTCAAAAAGGGACATTTGCAAAGCAGAGATATTAACAGTTACATACTGGAAGACCTGGGGTATGACATCTTAACAGTAACATAGTTTTTACTATTGTCATTTGTTCCCTGGATGGGGCACAAGGGTCATCCAACAGTAGTGACAGAGCCTAAGCACAGGCAGCATTGGCTCATAACTGGAACAGTAATGATCCAGTGGAAGAAGGAATGGAGACTATATTGTAAAGCAGAAAGGGGCCTTCAAGGGTTAGGGATGTAGCTTGGGTGGTAGAATGCTTGTAGAGTCTGTATGAAACCCTTGGGTTAAATCTCCCTCCATTACATAAACCAGGTTTGGTGTAGCACACCTGTAACTCCAATATTCAGGAGGTACAGGCAGGTGAATCAGGAGCTCCAGGCAGGTGAATCAGGAGCTCAAGTCATCCTTAACTATATAGCAAGGGCAGCCTAGGCTCCCTAAGTCCCTGTCTCAAAGGAAAAGAGAAGAGGTTTTTCCAATGCTAACCAAGAGATCAGAAACAAAATCAGACCTTCCTAAAGGGTAACAGAAGGGGATTGTTGATTTGATAGGTTTGGACTCAACATGAGAGAAATTTTTGGGCATGTCTGTAAGGGGTTATCTAGATTATGTGAATTGAGGTGGGAAGGCCCATGCTAAAATGTAGTGATAACACATGGGCTAGGGTCCTGGAATGGTTAAAAAGGAGAATCCGAGCTGATTGTACCTTCACTCTCTGCCTGACTGTAGCTACCATGTGATTTACCACCTCCTGCTCCTGTTGCCAGGACTTCCTGGAACTAAAATAAACCCACTCTTCTTAAGTTGCTTTTTAAAATGTATTTTGGTTTTCAGAATTTTAGTGTGTGTGGGATTATGAAAGTGTGGTTTATTTAAGGACTCATGAAGCTTTGCCTATCTACCAGACACCAGCAGTGCCTACCAACCTCAGGGATGAGTGGTGATGGAATGTCTGACCTCAGAACCATTGGGCTGCAAGCAGCAGCAGGCCCCCAGCTGCTGTAGTCAGCACACAGGGCTCTGGGTAGGAAGGAGGTCTCTGGATAAGAGAAATTACTCATGGTGATCTTTGAAATTCAGTGTCTTGCTGAAAGCCTGGCAGGGGAATAGCATCGATAATGTTGAAACGCGTTGATTCTCACTTCAAAGTCCATTCCCGCTTACAGAGCAGAGTTGGAACCATGTGTGTGGCTGCTATGCAGTGTGGGCACAGCTGTGATGACTGAAACACTTTGGCAAGAGTTCTAAAAACAGGAAAGATGAGCATACCACATCAGGCAACCCAAACCCTAAAACCTCCACCTGCCTTATTTTTTCTTATTTTTTCTTAATTCGGATTATCAAGTTCATAGGATCAGAATCTCTAAGGAGATGGATCTCTGGGCATGTCTGTCAGGTTTTTCTAGATTGGGTTAGTTAGTTAGTGAAGACACACCCTAACTGAGGGCCAGAATTTTTCTCTCTCTGCTTTCTGATGGCAGATGCAATGTGACCAGCCACCTCACACCTCTGCTGCCACAATGGACTGTGCTCAAACTGTGAGCCCACATTAACCCTTCCTACTTCTGTGGCAAAGCATTTTGTCACAGCAGTGACAGAAGGAGCCAATACAAGCAGCCAGCAGTAGCACCCAGTATTGAATAGACTCCTCGAAGGCAGGTACAGTACCATGAAGAGTATGGTAAGTGATTTTTTAAACCCATCAAAGACTACCCACTACTGTCAGTGAATAGATGAGGCTTAGAGAGGTTAAGTCAGAAGCTACAAGTTACAGAGCTGACCTACAAATCCAGGTTTGCTGAAGAACAAAATCACCTTTTTCTTTCCATAATAGTTTTTGTTTTGAAAATTTCATACATGTATACAATGCATTTTAATCTTTTTTAAAATTATATTTGTGTTTTAACTTTACACATCAGCCATGGGTTCCCCTGTCCTCCCCCCTCCCGCATCCACCCCCACCTTCTCCCCATTCCCTCCCCTCCATTCCCATCTCCTCCAGGACCAAGACTCCCCTGGGGATTCATTTAAACCTGGTGGATTCAGTACAGGCAGGTCCAGTCCCCTCCTTCCAGGCTGAGCAAAGTGTCCCTGTGTAAACCCAAAGTTCCAAACAGCCAGCTCATGCACTAAGTACAGGTCCGGGTCCCACATCCTGGATGCCTCCCAAACAGACCAAGCTACTCAATTGTCTCACTTATCCAGAGGGCCTGATCTAGCTGGGGGCTCCACAGCCTTTGGTTCACAATTCATGTGCTTCCATTCGTTTGGCTATTTGTCCCTGTGCCTCTCCAATCTTGGTCTCAACAATTCACACTCTTACAGTCCCTCCTCTTTCTCGACAGTTGGACACCTGGAGCTCCACCTGGGGCCTGGCTGAGGATCTCTGCATCCACTTCCATCAGTTATTGGATGAGAGTTCCAGCACGACTATTAGGGTGTTTGGCCATCTGATCACCAGACTAGGTCAGATCAGGCTTTCTCTAAACCGTTGCCAGCAGTCTACAGAGGATGTATCATTATGGATTTCTGGGGACCTCTCCAGCACTCTGCCTATTCCTGTTCGCATGTGGTCTTCATTTATCATGGTCTATTATTCCTCGTTCTCCCTCTCTGTTCTTGATCAGAAGAAGGCACTTTACAGCTCTTGTCCTCCCACTCAGCATTCTTTCAACCCACTCTTCCCCTGGTGTGGGGTGGGACTTGATTGTAGATGACTCATCTATGGCTGAGTGGCTGATTGGCAGCACTTTGACAAGCCACAAGTCACAAATCCCCCTCTTAAATACAAAACAAATAGAAAGCAGCATCTTTCTGCGTTTTCCTATACAAATAATGAATGCTGTTTGAAATAGAGTCTCATTGTGCTGCCTGGCTTGGGGAGACTCATCAGTTTTGAAATGGAGTGAGCAAATGTCTTCCTGGACATTGCATCACCTGCTCAGATGGTGGCAGAGGAATTAATTGGCCCTGAAAACTGACATTAAATCCAGACCTCATGCTGAATTTAAAAGAATCAGGCAGTAACCTTTAGCTATTTGGATGAATGTACTGTTATTTTGCAATGAAATGTTTATGTGCCTTTTAATATCAGAAATGTACTTAATTATTTGATGGCTTTTAGACTATTTGATGATACAGGTCTTAGGCTGGTTAAGAATAATAATGTCCAGTTTATAGTGCTAGAGCTTAATTAATTTGTACACTCCATATGGAATTAGAGAAGAAAATCCTTCAAGTTAATGGGCTAGTTTTATGTTTAGTCAGTTCTAGCAAACATTTCACATTATACACCTTCCTGCAATGGATCACCGGGAGAGAGGTTGTGATGCTACAACTAAGGTTTATATCCTATTGTAAAGTGTGTTTTTAATGAAACTGGTCTTCCTACATGGATGATGGTGAGGGCCTAGACAGGGTGGCAGTGGAGGTAAGGGTATTTTCTCCCATGGAAAAGTGACTCTCAGCTGTCCTGGGAGACCACTGAAAATATGACTGCCCACAAACTGAATTTCCCCAGAAATCTCATATTTAAGAATAGAAAAGGACTTGTGCCAGCCAGAGGAGGGATTTCATGTAGTTCTGACAACTTATCAGACCACCTTGCAGGAGAGACTGGAGCTGAGACAATGGGGGTTAAGGCAGGGTGTGACACAGGGTGTTTGATGCACTTCTTCTGCCTTCTACTTAACCTCAGCCATATGACACAATGCTGAGAAGGACACAGGGTGGGCTGAGTGGGGAGGCTGGAAAGAGTGGTCACTGGATGTCTTTGTTCTCTCTTCAGTATGACCACATTGAAAAATCAATCTCTCTCCTCTTCTCCCTCCCTCCCTCCCTCACTCACTCTTTCCTCCCCTCTCTCCTCCCTCCTTCTCTCTGTCTTTCCCTTCCTCCCTCCCTCCTTCTCTCCCTCCCTCCCTCCTTCCCTCTCTCCATCCTGCTTTCCACTATTCCCTGTCTGATTAATGGCCCTTAAAAGAAGGCTTTTGTTCACATAACTTAGGGTCTTTCTGACAAAAATAGACAGATCCTAAAGCATGGGCGAAAATGAACCTGGGACACCTATATTGTGAAGATGACCAGTTGAGCTGAGGCCAATCCATTTTCTAAACTTCTGAAAACATTATTTTGGATGCCAAATTTTATCATAAATGTGTTTCTTCTCTGATTGACAGTTGTGATAGGTTTGCAGCTAAGCTGTGAGCTTAGACTTTCCTCTGCCCCTTGGTATGATGTCTTCTTGAGAACAGACTTCTGTGCCCAGATACTGATCACTTCCTGTTTTGAGGCAAGCTGCAAGTACCTTGAAAATAATCTGTCCCAGTTTCATTTCTGAGGCTGTTGTAAACACCCTGATTCCAAAAAAAAAAAAAAAAAAAAGAAATTTAGGGGAGAAAGGGTTTACTTTAGCTCACAGTTCCAGGTTACAGCCCATTTTGAGACAAGTACAGAGATATATGAAAACATGCATGCTTAGGCTAAGCTCTCTCTCCTCTCAAACAGTCCTGGGCCCAAACCAGGAATGGTGCCACCAGGATTGGGTGTTCCCATATCAATTAAAGTATTCAAGACAATCCCACACAGACATGCCCACAAACCAACCTGATCCAGACCATCTCACAGTGAGACCTTTCTCCCTAATGATTCCAGACTGACAATTAGAAAAGCTAGATTCCTCTGGTGTCAGAGGAGAGGAATGAATGACTATACACAGAAACACACAGAAAAAGGGAAGAGTGCTTTGAGTCCAGTCCTTGTACTTTTAACATATAAGAAAATAACTTTCTAGGTTTGAATGTGGCTTTGAGCTGGGTGAGATTCAGCTTATTTCATTTCAGGTTAGCTGACTTCATGGCTTCATGCATGAGGGCTTGCTAAAAGATATCACAGGAAGAGTTCCAGAAAAGGTGACATCACTCTAAAAGCAAGGAGACTGAGAAAGGCTTCAGGGCTGGGAAGCCAAGTTCCCAGGATGAATTCCTGTAGAGATTCAGTTTGTTGAAAACAGGACCAGACTTGCAGGACAGAGGCAATGAGCAAAGACAACCTCCTTCCCCTCCTCCCACCTCCTCCCACCCCGTGAAGAGCTGTGGACTAAGGCCAAGCCCTGCTCAGGCCTCTCACTGCACTTCTTAAGCCTCAGTTCTCTTTGACTTAGTGTGTAGGCTGGCCTTAGCTGAGGTCTCTGTTTTGTCTCTCCAGCTGTGGTTGTACTGTGATGGGACCCATAGCAGACTCCTGCTGTGTTTATGCAAAAAATGTGAGCTCAGAACCCTGCACCATTGTCAGCTATTGGAGGCTCTCTGGCTATAAACCCTATGTCTGGGAAGAGAAAAGATGGGTGGAGATGTTGCCATTTGGATCTAATATGCCTTTAAATACATGGAAGTATTTTCTTATACTTTCAAGTATAATGTCATCCACCAAAAATAAATGTCTTTATTGTAAGTAATAAAAAGCAGTCAGAATCTATTAAATGGCTGTTTTGAGCCAGGGCTATTACTAACGACTTTCCATGTGCACTCTCATTTAAATTTCCCACAACCCTTGGAATGAAATGATACCAAGGCTCCCATTTTTACATACAGATAAAATTGGAGGCTTAGAGAGACAACTTGAGGTTCCTGGATAAGCAATGGTGGAACCCAGATTCAGACATATTTACAATGCAGAGCCTGAGCTGGTAGGCACTTTCTTATGGTGTCCCACATGAGGTCCAACAAAGATACACACGCTAAATAAGTGTTAACAGCTGAAGAGATGGCTCAGCTGGTAAAGCATGTACTGTACAAGTGTGAGAACCAGAGTTCAAATCCTCAGAACCCATGTTCAAACCACTAGCAAAGTGTGACAGCCTTCTGTAATTTCATCACTCTCCAAAGCAAGCTAGGTAGTTAGAGTAGACAGAATTGTACAGTTCTGGATTCAATGAGAATATAAAATGGAAAGCAATGGAGAAGGACATTTGACATTCACAGGAACAAGCACATGTACACCCACGTGCATGAAACATGCATATACACAAACACAAGCAAAAATAATAATAAATATTGATACAATTGTTGCAGGAAATTTTACTAAGTGAAAATGACAGACTTGAAGGCTATAAGGAATGGGATGCATTTTTTTTCCCCGAAGTGAAAATGGAAAATTCAGACCATGGAGAATTCTATCTTTTCTCTGTTGGATTTTTTGGGAAAATGGTGTATGTATGCTCAAATGGAAATATTCTCTGCATAGCAGGATTGCAAGCTGTGACTTTGTTCTGGTCTGCTTAATATTCCATTAATGCCATCTGTAATAAAAAACATTTACTAATTTACAAAACTCCAAGGGAAAGGCTCATCATTTATGTACTGATAAGAATTTAGTTTCTAATAGGTCAAGTTCTGAGGAAGGACAGGACATGAGGCATTACCTGGGACAGCCTCTCAGTGTTGTAGGTACTGTGTCACACACAAGCTGAGGGTTGTGTCCCCATAGACACTGTGTGCTGTACCTGTGTGTCTGAGTCAAGGGATGATGTGGATGAGGGCCTCTTTGCCTCAGTTCCTTCTCAGGTACGCACTATGGATATTTCTATCTTTTTTATTTCCATTGGAGATGCTTGCAACAGATACCTCTTAGCAGATTGCTTTGTGATTTATGCAGGGCTCAAGGAGAGCAAGGGTCATTTATCTCAAACCAGGAAAGAGATGAAAGTGGCCCGGTAGTAAAATTTCCTGTGGAGTCAGGCAAGAGCATCAAAGGGAAAAAATATCATTGTTTCATGAAAAACTAGGAAACATGAGTCAGTTTCCAATGTCACAGAGATTTCCCTTGAAGAGTTCACATTTTTGAAAAATTCCACTGAAGACTTCTGAAGCAGCGAGCCAGTGGCCAGTGTGGCCGTTTGCAGAAGGTTAAACTGAAGGTAAAGAAGGCAGTCACAGACTTGTGATCCCTTCAGCCAGCTGTGAGTATTTTTCCAACAGTGAAATCTAATTTTATGCCTTTGCTTAAATGTTTGAGTAACATACTTTAAGAGGAAAATAAAAAATGCTCTCAAAATGGATGCTTCCTTACTTTTATAAGAATATATGCTTTCTTCTTTTTCTACATCTCTCACATTCCTGGCTTTGAGTTCATTGACAGCTTCAACAAATGATGCTACCCTAGTGCTTGATGGGCTGTGCTAATTTTTACTATGGTTACTGTGTTTAGTATGGTGTAAGAGTCTCGTTCATTTTAAATGCGGTCCACAGATTCATAGAGGCTTCAAAAACTGTGATGCCTGCAGGAAAAAAAGATTGCTGCAATCAGGCTGTTCATCATGGTGCAGAGGAATATGAGACTCCCAGCAGACAGAAAAGACATTATGGTTTTCTCTCTGGCTACTGTACATGCCATAAGTAAAACAATGGAGCATGAAGTTGAACTGACTGCCAAAAATAGATCAGGAAGAAAAATGTCTCCCCAGACAATTGGCAGTAGTCTGAGGTTTTTCCATTTTACTAGGAAACCTTGAACAGGAATAGATCTTTGCTCTTTCCCTTCCTCGCTTCCTCTCCTACTTCACCGTCTCTCTCATAGTTTTTTTCCACTGCGATGGCAGACAGCCTCACACAAGTGTGGCCCAAGCTTGTCCATCTGAAGACAACAGCTGCTAGCAGAGAGGGTCTTATTTGGGGTTCCTGGTTTTAAGTGCCAAGAACTGTGTTCTGCAAGAAGCCACACTTCAGTGTTTGTAGAAATAAAAATGTGTTATAGCTGTGGAACACAGACTGAAGTATACAAATCCAGCCCAGCCCTATGTGCAATTGAGGAACTAAGTGTGAAGGAAAGAGTTTTCATTAACTGGTCATAGGAAATAGAAAGATGCACAGTTCTGGCCTTTGAGGAAGGTTTTGTGTGTGTGTGTGTGTGTGTGTGTGTGTGTGTGTGTGTGTGTGTGCAATGTGCTAGTGTATTGTGTGTGTTATGTATATATGATGTATGTGTGTTTTATGTGTACAAGGTATATGGTGTGTGTGTTTGTGATATGCATGTGGAATATACTGTGTATATGCTCTGTGTATATGCTGTGTATATACTATGTGTATTATATTTGTGATGTAGTGTATTGTATGTGATGCATATGTGTGGTATTTGATATATGTAGGGTGTTTGGTACACATGTATAGTATGTTCTATGTATGTGGTGTGAGTAAGGTGTGTATGTGATATACATGGTATGTATGTGGTTTGTGTATGTGTGGTGTTTATGATATGTGTGCTGTATGTATGGTATATGTATATGATGTGTGTACTATATGTATGGTATATGTGTGGTCTATGTCTGTGTGTGTATGTGGGGGTGTATTTATATGTGTATGGTATTTGACTATGTGTTGTATGTGTGATATATTTGTGTGTGGATGTGGGGTGTGTGTGTGTGTGTGTGTGTGTGTGTGTGTGTATTACTCTAGCTGTCAGCCTCTTTTGGGTATGTCTCAGCCTCAGAAGTATGCATCCATGTTGCCTCTACCTTGTAGGAGCGCCAGCATCTATGACTGAGGGATACAATGGGAAGGCCTGACTGCATGGCCCAGTACAGCACAATCTGATGGCTGCAACCAGTTTCTCTGTCTTCCAGACCCTGGGGAACTCTTTCCTGGCCTGTGCTGCGGCAAGCAACCCACTTCCTTTACTTCTGGAATGCCAATTCTGACTGAGCTCCTTGCACTGTTGTCTCATTTGCTGCCTTCAAGGAATGCAGCTTGTGACCGTCAATGTGATGACAATGCTGTGTGTTAGCATTTCTAATGGATGGAGCTTTCTTTAACACAATAAGTATGAGTGAGACAGTCTTCACATCACCATCTGTAAAAGGTTTAGAAAAAAATGATCATAGCTGTGTTCTGTTTCCATCTTACACCCTGAGACATGTTCTTCCTGGTTAAAAAAGACCAGCAAATGTCAGAGAGATCAAGATTTGCAGTGCTGTTATCTTGATGTAATCAGAGGACTAGGAGAGAATTCAAAGGGGACACTTTCTCACAGTGTCATTTAGTGCCACTGACTGCTACCTGAGAATTTCCTTAATTCACACATCTGTGCCACAGAGTCCTGGAGCCACCTGAGACAGATATATGACAGAATGACTGATCATTGGGGGCTTGCCACCAGAGACAGTTCTTACAAAATTAAAGTTAAATACATATGATGTCTTTTTCTTAGGCCAAATTTCCCCTTGTGTCCCTTCCTCCCCATTTTTATACAAAGACAACCTAGACTTCCTCTTTATTTCTTCTCTGAGGGGGATTCCAATATTGCTTTTCCCATGGAGACCCTCTCCTCATTGTAGGCAAAGTGCAAATGGAGAGGGTGGCCTGCTTACCTCCCTCTCCCTCCCTCTCTTTCCCCTTTCTTCCTTCTTCCTTTGATTCATTCATTGAGGGTACAACTTTCTCTACCTACAAAGCTGGGCTAAAGATGTTTAGTGCAGAGATGAGGCAAAGTGTATTCAGAACTCTGCTATCTGCATAAGAACTCAGGTGTGATTTGGGAAAGAAAGAGTTGGAACTGGTGGGGAGTAGCACAGCTTAAGGGAGGCACACTTTGAAGCCTGGCACTCCACAAAACAAGGAAAACAAAAGATTCTGAAGTGTCAGGTAGGAAAGGAATCCTAAGTTAAAAGATAAAGAGTGGAAAGAAAGTGAAATAGGGTCAAAATGAGGGGACCCTGTTTTGCACACCCCAATTTCTGTTCTTTTGGAACAGTGATGCAGTATAGGTGCAATAGCCTCACATAAATGTTGGAGAGAGACACCGGGAAAGAAATGAATTGCTATATAAAAGGTGACTGACTGTACATAAGGCCCTGAATGTCCCAATTCTCAGCACACAGGAAGTTATCTCCCAAATATAGTGGCTCCAGACTCTGATGCAGAAACAGATGTGTTTCCAAAGTTCATGGCTTTCAGTTACAAATTATTTTCTTTCAAGAAAAAATATATTGTGAACCCTAATAAACTTGCCTGAGTGTCAGAGGACAGAGCCAGCCACTATATTAGACATAGAGGCCTGGCAGTGGTGGCACACACCTTTAATCCCAGCACTTGAGATATCATGCCTTTGCTTGGGAAGCACACCTGACTTTAAGACATGAGGAAACATGAACTCACTTTCCTTAGATTGAGGATTTCATAGAGGTAAGAGCTAGTGGCTGGCTGTTCTGCTTTTCTGATCCTTCAGCTTTTACCCTGATATCTGGCTGTTTTTTTTTTTTTTTCAAATTAAAAGACCATTTAGGATTTGTACAACAATAATTGGTTATTTATTTGCAGAATCACCAGATCAATGCATTATCAGCTGTTGTTCTTGTAGCTCTTGACAAAAACCAGTCAAGAAAGTAAGGAATTATTTCAGCTCAAAGTTCAAGAAGGCACAGTCCAGTCCATTGCAGAAGGATGAGGTGACCAGTTACATGGTGTCCCCAGTCAGGAAGTAGAGATATGAATGGTGGTCACTTTCTCCTGTTTATTAAGCCTGAAATTCCATTCTATTGAGTGGTGCTGCCCATATTAGGGATGATTTAACCTGGAAACTCTTTCAGAGATATGGACAAGATCTGTTTTCTAGGTGACTTTATATCCTGTCAATTTGACAGCCACTGGTAACTATCTGGGGAATTGGCATGTTTTGACTCTATCTCCCATGTGTGCTGCTGGTTTGGACCCAACACTAGAAATCTCTTTGTAATCATCACTCTGGTTCAACTGTCAGGAACTTCACATACATGAAAAGGTAGTTTGCAACACTTTAAATACCATATACTGAAAAGCAGGAGCTACCACGTGCTGGGAAGCAGAGGTAGGTGAGCCTGTGATCCTCTGGTTTTCTGCCTGTGGTTTCAATGAAAGAGTGAACAAAGGGGAGATAGAGTCTCAGTAGAGCCTGGCAGCTGCTTTGAGCGATGAGATGGAAGCAGGAAGCTATGAGATGGAATTTCAGGCTTGGTGAGCTGGAGAGGGAATGTACCAGGAACCAGCCAAGGACTCCTTGGAGCCTGCAGCTTAGTGCTGACCCATGGTACATCTGAAATACATCTCCAGGCTGGGGAAAGATACACCTAGAGGGGAGAAATGAATAGGCCTGAAAGGTCTGTATTATTTTCATTTCTACTGCTGGACTCAAAAGGTCAGGACTCATGGGGTGACCCATATAGCACACAGAGGAATTTGCCTTGGGGATGGGGCAAAATTAGCTTAAGATGAAATACACCAGAAATTGTAATGTGTGGGCAAATGTGAGACTTTCCCTTCTTTATTTTAGAATCTGAAAAAAAAAATGAGGACTAGGGATGCAACTCAGTGGTAGAACATTTGCCTCACATATGCTAGGCTCCATCCCCTGCACAGTAAATCCACAAAAGATAATTGGGTGCTTACAGCAACACTAATAACACATAGTACTGTGGGATTCAGAACAAATATTTGACCTTAAAATAGGGTAAAACCTGGGAACAAAAAATTGGATATATATTGTCATTACATCCTTGTACTACATGTAAAGTAGAGTAATATTAATTGAGCTTAGAACTGGATTCATTGCCAATGAATACACACATGTATGGAGTGATATTTGAAGAGCCACAACTCTGTGAAGTGTATTTACAAAAGCCAGTAAGAAAGAAGAGTCTCCTGAGTGAGGGAATATTATGGAGAAGATATTTACTAGAAGAAGGAGAACTTGTTGTTGGCTTGTGTTTTGGTCACAAATAGTCTTTCTAGGTTGCAGTTCAGGAAAGGTCAGAAGATAAGAAGGTAAGAATCAGCATGGAGGCCTTCTTTGTATCTGGTTTTCTGGAAGGATCAGAACCATCAGGAACTGTCTTCATTAATGAGTACGGTGAGTTAAGTAGACAGATGTTGGAAGGGAAGTCTCCCAGGAGGCTGTGGTAAAAGTCAGAGCTGTTGAAATTAGACAGGCCAGAGGGAAGGAGGATGGAAAGATGCTTGTGTGATCTAGTCTGGACAGCTGATGGCATTTCATACAGAAACAGGGGACAGAGAAGGACACAAAGGACTTGGATTGGAAGTTAGTTCTCAGCTTGTCAGTGGTTTGTCTGGGATAGAGCTGGCTGGCTGATGACTAGAAGTATAGGTTAAAGATAAGAAGAGGATAAAGGGAAGGGCTGGGGAAGCATAGAATTGGTGAGTGTTGAAGATGAGAAGTAAATAGCTTGCCAAGGAGGCTGCAATGTAAGGAGGAGAGGGAGTATTATCAGTGCAAGCTCTCATTCATAGACAATAAGGAATAAGGGGAAAAACTAGAGGAAGAGTGATGGCTAATGCAGATTGTCTATTTGACAGGATCAAGGATCACCTAAGAGACAAATTTTTGGGCATGTCTGTGAGGGAGTTTCTAGATAGGGCCAATTGAGATGAGAAGACCCATCATCGCATGGGGTGAGATCCCAGGCTGAATGAAAGGGAGGTGAGAGGAACACCAGAACTCCGCTGAGCTTTCAGCTATCTGGGTGTGAACAGTATGTGAGTGGCTGCCTCCTGAGCCTGCCACTGTGGCTTCCCAGCATGCTGGACTGTAGCACTGAGCTATGTGTTCAACCTTCCTGCCTCAGTTGCTTTTCTTAGGTGTTTTGTCACAGCCAGGAGACAAGGAGGTATGAATGGTGGAGGATTTTTTTCTTTTGTTTTTGTATAACATCTTGAAGAGATTTTAACAAATCCTTGGGGGATGATTTCTTCAGATGGCTGTGTCCCTCACTTAAGTACATGCATTGCATGCACTTGCCAAAGTGGGTAATGTTTCAGGACAAAGATGTGGGGAGGAAAAGACCACACTAAATGCAAACATAAGAAACAGTAAAGGATATAGAAAAGATAGCCACAGCAATACAAGAAGCCACTGTTGTTAGATTACTGAGAAAAGAGCTAACTGGAAGGCTTGTCGACTCCTTAAAAGGCATAGGCCACTTCCCCAATTTTCTGGAACTGTCTCCTTCACTTGCCCTCATCTCGACATCACTAAAATGCTGTGGTGGTTTGGATGAGAAATCTCCCCCATAAACTCATGTATTTGAACACTGGGTCCCCAGTTGCTGGCTGAACTGTTTGGGGAGTTTATGGAATCTTTAGTAGGTGGAGCTTTGCTGGAGAAAGTTTGTCACTGGGGGTTGGGCTTTGAAGGTTAGCAGCCTGGTTTTACTTCCTATTCTCTCTTCTTGCTTGCTGAGTGCCATTGAAATGTGGTGTCTTAGCTTCCTGCTCCTGCCTCTGTCCTGTGCTTTCCTCGCTAAGAACTTTCTACCCCTCTGGAACACTTTCTTTCTTATGTCACTTTAGTCACAGTGTTTTTATCACAGCAGTGGGAAAGTAACTCACACAAATACTGAGCATGTGGTAGGTGCTCTAAGCGACAAAGTTCTGCTTAGAACTTTGTTTCATTAGATGCTGTCTAATGTCCTGTGGTACTTTCAGTGTGACAAAAGGACAAGGTAACTTTGTTTAGTTTCTTACAGAGGCTCCAGAGGAGCAGGAAACGTTTATTTTCCTTGTGCACTGGCTGCTCATTTTGCTGTTGCAGATGCTGATGGGAAACAATAAAACCCATTTTTATCAGATGATATCTGGAACACTTACAGGTCAGTTCAAGTTCAACAGAACACATTAGCCACAGAACATATTAGTGCATCACTGACATTCACTTGAGTCAAGAAGTTTTAACTTTGGAAATTGTGTTTATAAGGCATGGTCTATAGTGATTTCTGAAGATCATAAAACTTTTGAAAGTTTAGGGAAAGTGTGCAGCTAAGTGAGCACACATCTTTTCTTGTATTACATCACAAAGGTGGCAATGCAGATGAACAGAAAGCCACAACAGCTGCACAAACATGACTCACTAGTTTTAAACTGTGACATGCCTGTTAATTGTTCACACTGAAGAACTGGATCCCAATCCATAGGAAATCTCACACTGACACAGTGTGAAGAGGCAGTGTTAGTACTGTTTTGTGTAGAGTGTATTCGTGTGTGTGTGTGTGTGTGTGTGTGTGTGTGTGTGTGTGATAGAGATTGATGTTAGGGGTCTTCTAGCACTCTCTACTTTATTTGCTTATTGACTGATTGATTGAATCAATTGATTGCATGTGTGTGCTTGTACATGTGTGTGTCATAGTGCCCATGGAGGTCCGAAGACTACTTGTGGGAGTTAGTCCTCACCTTCCATGTTGGTTCTGGAGACTTACATTAGGGTGCCAGGCTTAGCGGCCCACACCTTTGCTTGCTGACCTTATTTTTTGAGACACATTTTCTCACTGAACCTGAAGATCACTTACTCAGTTAGACTGGCCAGCACTGGAGTCACAGACCCGTGTTTTATGGAGATCTGAATTCAGGTCCACACAGGTATGCATCAAGTACTTTACCACTGAGCTGTGCACTCAGTCCCTCCTTCCTTTCAAAACCACTGAAGCCAAATGCCTGAGATGCAATCTGACAGTGCTGCTTTTGTTTCCTACAGATTCCATTCTTTTTTTTTTTGAGCTGAGGATTCTTTGGGTAGCTGTTTCCAAATACAGAGTTACATAAAGTTAGGACTTTTAAAAGCAACATCTATGGTGGTGGCTGACTAGTGAGGTAGGAAAAAAATGCTGCCCTGCCCTGCACATAAGGTCATCTCCTAGCTATGTGACCCTGAGAAGCCATTTTACTTCTCTCGGCTCACTTTCCTGTTTTGCAACAGGAGGAGTTTGTGTGTGTGTGTGTGTGTGTGTGTGTGTGTGTGTGTGTGTGTGTGTGTGAACATGGGCATGTGCATACCAATGTATGTAAGGAGACCAAAGTACATCTTCGGTGTTGCTCTTTACCTTCCACTTCATTTCAGACAGGTTTATTGTCTTTTGTTCTTGATGTGTTTACCAGGCTCACTGATCTGTGAATTACCAGGGAGTCTCCTGTTTCTGGCTCCCTTCTCCTTGTCACAGTGCTGGGATTAAGAGTTCATGAGCTGCCATATCTAGCTCTCCACAGATTCCTGAGGATTCTAACTCAGGTCCTCATGCTTACATGTGTTTATTTGAGATTGTCTCAGGAGTTTGCCAGGCTGACCTTGTACTTACTTATTCAGTAGCTCAGGTAGGCTAACCACCTGAGTAGTTGAGATTCTGGGCTTGTGCTATGAAGTGTGCATATGGCTAACATTTTGATGTATATTCTTCCAACCTGGATTGATGACTCTAAACTGAGTCAAGTTGTCAATTAAAACTAACTAGGACAGTTGGGAAGATTTCTCCCATTTCTTTGGGCTATTTCTTCATTCTAATGATTATTTCTTTTGCTGGGGAGAAGTTTCAAAATGTCATATAATTGTATCTGTCAGTTCTTGGGATTGTTTCCTGTGCACCTAGAGTCCCTTTCAGAAAATCCTTGCCTCATGGTATACTAAATTATTGTTTGCTAACTCCAGGAAATGCTGGTCTTCCCTAGAGCAGAGCCATGACTTATTTACCTGTACTTCTCTTCAAATGGCTTCTGTTGTTGCTCAAAGCCATCCTGAACTATGCCCAGCATTATCTAACAAACTGGCCTCAGCAGGAGAGAGGTATGTCCAGACCATCATGGATGACCAGATACAATTCATGTTTCAAGAGAATGAATATGGCAACAAGGTGTGTTATTTGAGATCTTCAAGTATTGGAATAATTGTGAGTGTTTTAATGTAGCCATGTAGCTTTGGGGAAATAAATGGAGCTAACAGGAAAGGAACTCTTCTGGGACATTTTCAGAGGTTACTAATATCGATTCCAACAAAAATGGCTTCTAAAAGGGTCCCAGCATGCTGCCGTGCTGGCTAAAGTGGAGTGTGATTTCTTTGAACTTAAGAGGACATAGACTAAGGCCGCATCTTTCTTATATTCACTATTCTAACCTTTTGTAGTAGTAAATTCATTCCTTTATGATTGACTTGTGTTTGACATACATTTTAAATCATCCTGTAAGGACTGTAGGAATGAAATATCCTTGTCCTACCAGAATCATATTTGGAAACTCCAAAGCTGATTGCTATGCCTGGCCATCTCAGCATACATCCTGTCAATTGCTACCTTAGCATGCCCTTGAGTTCTGTTCATTTTTACATGAAGTCACAAAGGCAGGGCTTACAGATACCCAAAAGGGAAAACTGACGGTCAAGGCTGCTAAATGATTGTTATGGTCACATTGTTCTATCAGAAAGCCCCAGTGCTTAAAAACATATATCAGAAGAATCTGGTAAAAGGGAAGCTATTAGAAGATGGTGAGGTTAGAATTATTTAGGGCTGTTTAAAACCAGGAAAGAGGACCTCTATTGATCAGTATGTGCTGGAGGACACCAAACCATGGAAATCATTTGGGAAATTTCTAGAACTTAGTAAATTTGTGTGATGACATATAGAAAGGAAACTTTATTTGAGGACATGAGAAACTGACTTTCACTCAGGCAGGAATGTGACATGTATTTTAACATAAATTTATATAATTGGGATTAGGGATTCTTTATGTTTTATAGCTAGCTGGGTTTTATTACCAAATGTAGACAGATAAAAATGAACTTAAAGATTGTGATCTCAATTTGAAGTTTTGTTTATCTGAGCATTATTTATTTATAATAAGGAAAAAATTAATCTGGTTCATCCAACTTTTACCAGATGCCATTACCTCTCATCGGTTTCTGCAGGTGATTATGACTATTTCTTTTCCTTCCTTTCTTCTTTCCTTCCTTCCTTTCTTCTGTTTTTCAAGACAGGATTTCTTTGGATAGCTGTCCTGGAACTCTGTAGGCCAGGCTGGCCTCAAACTCAGAGATCAGGCTGTCTGTACCTTCCAAGTGCTGAGATTAAAGGTGTGCACCACTATGTCTGGACTGATTGTCACTATTTTAATCACAGGGCTACAACTTTATTTTATTTTTTAATTTCTTTTTTTTTTGTGTGTGTGTGTGTGCTGATGTGTGTGCATGTGCATGTGAAGGCCAGAGTATGATCTCATGAGTTATCCACTGGAATGCTGTCCATCTTCTGGTGTTCCTCAGTTAGGTTAGGCTGGCTGGCCAGTGAGCTCCAAGGATCCCTCTGTCTCCTCTTCCCAGTGTTGGGATTATAAGTATGTGTCATTGTGCCCAACAGTTTTATATGGGTACAGGAGATTCTGACAGTTAAACATGATTCAAATCTATTTCAGTTTGTCTAGTATGTTTTAATCCATGACATACTGGACTTTGAGTTGATAACTTTTCAGTTTTTCTATTCATGGGACAGATGTACCTACATGCTATATTGGAGTTAAATCAAATTTCACCATGCCCTAGAGCATAGTGAATGCTGAGCTCACAATTGTTTCAGATATTGTTTTGCCACATGCATTTTTATAGTAGTATCCTGCTGCTCAGTTGTTAAACACCTGACCCTAGAATATCTAACCTGACAGGACCAGGTGACTGCCAGTCACCAGTGAGTGACTTACAGTGCAGAAACTTACTACCTCTACCTGTCATCAGGAGTAGAAAGCTAGGGATCGTGACAAGTTTCCTTCAGTTCCTTCTCTATCATGGTCTGGTTGTGTTCTGGGCCAACCAGTTACTCAGGTGGGAAGCTCAGCTTTGTCTGGCTGTCCTGTGTCTGCTCTTGTGTTTGTGGTTGATGGTGAAAGTCTGTGTGAGTTAACTGAGTGTGAATTGGAGACCATGAACAAAGCTCCCAACTCCCAAGATTGCAGAGGCATCTTGGACAGCATTGCCCACACACCAGGGATGATAATTTGCTGGAGGAGGGAAGGCTACCCATTCCTCAGTATTCCTGACATCTTTCTCTTGGAAGAAAAGAGAGGACTAAAGAACCAAGCCCACTTTTCCTCCCCATCTACACACAATAAATTGTTAGGACATTTGTCAGCATTTGAGAATGCATGGATAAATAGTATGTAACCAGGTGCTATGGCAAATGTTTGCCCCATGTCTCATATCCATAGCATTCTAAGGCAGCCCACATTTCCAGGAGGGAAACATTGTGGGGCTGTGAGGTTTTATGCTGCCTAAATAGAAAATACTGCCCCTCTCACAAAGAAAGGTTGTCACTCCATAGCAAAATGACCACACAGGACCTGAATCTGTCCTTATCCTGCCAAATGTCTATGACTGAGGAAGCATTAGTACCTTCCTGAAGGAACTGGGTCCACCTTTGGGACTGTGGTTCCTGTGATACATGGAGCTGGTTATATGAGTCCTCAATATAGTGTCCACAGCTGGGGAAGCACTGTCCTTCCTCTGTTGCAACTGGCATCACAACTGAATGGGATTGACTGCTCTGAGTACTTGTTATTGGTCAATTTCTGTGGCTGTGTGTAAGAGCCTTGGACCTTCTTGGAAGCCAGCCTGCAGCAAATGACCACAGATGAAGTAACTTCTGCTATGCACATAATTCTTATACTATTGACTGGTTATTCATGTTCAAGTCCTACACATGAACTCAAATTGCTTCTGTTTGGGTTAGCTATTAGATATGAAGTTTACTTGTATTTCCACCTGTGTTGGATAGTTTATGTTAACTTGACACAAGCTAAAGTAATCTGAAGGAGCCTCAAGAGAATGCCTTCATGAGGTCAGGCTGTAGGTTGACCTGTAGAGAATTTTCTCAATCAGTAATTAAAGTGGGAGGACACAGCCCATTGTGCTTGGTGCCATCCCTGGGTAGTGGTTCTAGGTTGTATAAGAAAGCAGGCTGAGCAAGCCATGAGGAGCAAGCCATTAAGTAGCACCCATCCAGGGCCTCTGATTCCGCTCCTACCTCCAGGTTCCTGCCGTGTTTCAGTTCTTATTGTGACTTCTTTTGGTGATGAACAGTGATATGGAAGTATAAGCCAAATAAACCCTTTCTTCCTCAAGTTGCTTCAGTCACAGTGTTTTGCCACAGCAATAGGAATCCAAACTAAGACACCACCCTTTAAACAAAAATCTGTCTGTAGCCTGTGGGAATTTACTTGGCATCCTGGTTTTGTTCCCAGGCCCTGGATCTTGATAGCTTTTGTAGAATATTAATTAGAAATGTAGTAATTTGTTTATGCTGTGGAACATTTGTTTAATGATACAAAAATGTATTGCATTCTGTTATATTGCATTTAATTCTGTGAAGCTGTGTTACTTTGCCTGTCTAAAAGGTCTGATTGGTCTAATAAAGAGCTGAATGGCTAGTAGCAAGGCAGGGGAAAGGATAGATGGGGTTGGCAGGCAGAGAGAATAAATAGGAGGAGAAATCTGGGAAGAAAAGATATAGGAGTGAGAGAAGGAGAAGGACTCCAGCACCAGCCACTCAGCTACCCAGCCACCCAGCCAAACATGGAATAAGATGGGAAGAAAAGATATACAGAAATAGAGAAAGATAAAAGCACAGAGGCAAAAGGTAGATGGGTAATTTAAGAAATGCTGGCTAGAAATAAGCCAAGCTAAGACTGGGCATTTATAAGAAAGAATAGACCTCCAGGTAATTATTTGGGAGCTGGGTGGCAGGCGCCCCCAAGAGTAAAAGAGCTAAGAATAAAAACAACCAACTATAGGTGGCTGCAGTGGCGCATGGTTGACCTGAATCCATAACACCTTACATCAAGATGGAAACAAGTTCTTTTCATTTCTTTTCACATTGCTGTGATCAAGTACCCAATGAGAAGCAACTTAAGGGAGGGTGGGTGTATTCTAACTATAGTTCATCATGGTAAGGATGGCATGGCAGAGGAATGTGACACAGATGATCATATTGCATCTGCAGTAAGTAAATGGTGAGCAGACAGGGAGCAGAGCTGGTGTCAGCACCTGAAAGTCTATACCCAGTGACAACTTCCTCCAGTGATTCTCTACCTTTATAATGTTCCACAATGTTCTCAAACAGTATCACCACTTGTGGGTAAGTGTTCAAGCATCAGAGCCCAACAAAGTGCATTTTACATTCAAACCCTGGAATGTATTTGGTGGCAGGAGTTATAACATACATAATTATATAACATACATAATAAGCCATACTTTGTAATGGCTTTAACAAGTATGGATGATTCTCATGCATCAAAAATGGAGAGAGACATTGATAAAATCTATTTTCAGTGGTACCATGGAAGATTCCAGATTCTCCATTTATATTTCATTCTCTTCATCCTCCTGCTAAGGTTTTATATATTTTGGCCCCATGATTGCAAAATTGTTGTTGTGCCTCCAAGCATCATATATGCATCTCATTTGATCTTATCCAGCATCCAAACTACTTTATCCAAGCAGCAAAACTCTTCAAGAAGTCACTAATGTTTGTTTTTGTCTCACTGGCCAGAACACATGGCCTTTTCAACTGGACAGAAGCTAGGAAAACGAAGACTTGGTTTTCCAGAGGAAGGCATGCATAGGTTACATGAATTGAACCTTAGAGGACCTTCCAGGAGAGGTATTGTGGTACCCATATCAAGTGACAAAGCAGCTCAGGAGATTAAATGAAATACTGCCAAACACCAGAGGCACAGAGATTCCTGTTGACTTACTCTGACCCCAAAGCCAACATAGGTGCCACTATCTCAAATTCTCAAAGTTCAGTTTAGTTCAACCTGTGTTCAGCAATCATCTGCTATGATTAAGGTACCATATCAAGGTCACAAACTAATTTGCAGATGAACAAAACATCATTCCTGCTCTAGAACAATGAATCACTCTGGTGGAGACCCCCATGCACAGAGGTTTCCAATGTGAGGTAAGCAAATAGGTATTATCCCTGCAG
The DNA here is from genome assembly GCF_903995425.1 of Onychomys torridus. Taxonomy (NCBI): domain Eukaryota; kingdom Metazoa; phylum Chordata; class Mammalia; order Rodentia; family Cricetidae; genus Onychomys; species Onychomys torridus. Next base: position 1,893,061 of record NC_050448.1, on the reverse strand, counting down.
AATCAAGATCAAGTGTCAGGTGTCTGGGATGGGATGGGGCTGGTAGAGGGGTGAGGAAACTAACGGGAATTTCCTGGAGAAGGACAGGCTTATCTGGGGGAACTTTGTGTGCATATTTCCTTTATATTAATAAATAGTGTGGTGTTTTGTTTTTTTTAAATACAAGTTAATTTTCTCCTATGACGTTCTGGGTCATCTAAAGCACAGTTTATGTCTGATCAATGTAGAAGTGTAATCTTACAAACTGAATCAACTGTCAATATTTTCTTAATTTAATATTTCCATAAAAGCCACAACTTTGTCTTTTAGGCCAAAACCATATCTAATCTCTCAAACTTAAATTTAGCATTTTAAGGTGTTTGTCCTCTTGCACAAGACACAACTGCAGTTCCCAGGACACACATGGTAGCACACAATTATCTGAAACTCCAGTTCTAGGGGATCCAATGCCCTCTTCTGACCTCTGAGGGTACCAGGCACATATATGGTGCACATACATACATACAGGTAGCACTCAGACACATAAAAATAATTTCTTAAAGAAGAGACTAAGAGTCTGGTATTGTTGTAACTGGTGATAATCTCAGCACCCTTGAGGTAGAGACAAGAATGCCAGGAGTTGAAAGTTATCCTCCAGTGCTTAGTAAGTTTGAGGCCAGCCTGAGTTACACAGGACCATGTCAAAGAAATCCCAAAACAAACAAATAATCCCATAGATTGCCTTACTCTGGTAGATATTCTCACAACCATGTGCACAAAGGCTGCACTAATTAAATTCAGTGGGAGAAGGAGGAGGAGGAGAAGAAGGAGAAGCAGGAGGAGTAGAGGAGGAGGAGGAGGTAGAGAAGGGAATATGAAGACAGGAGGAGGAGAAGCAGGAGAAGGAGGAGGAGTAGGAGGAGGAGGAGAAGGAGTGGGAGGAGGAGGAGGAGGAGGAGGAGGAGGAGGAGGAGGAGGAGGAGGAGTGAAGGAGGAGGAGGAGGAGGAGGAGGAGTAGAGGAGGAGGAGGAGTAGAGGAGGAGGAGGAGGAGTAGAGGAGGAGGAGGAGGAGTGGAGGAGGAGGAGTGAAGGAGGAGGAGGAGGAGGAGGAGGAGTAGAGGAGGAGGAGGAGGAGGGGAGGAGGAGGAGGAGGAGGAGGAGGGAATATGAAGATAGGAGGAGGAGGGGTTAGTAAGGTTCAGGGGTGGAAATGAACAAGATTCATTGTGTACATACATGTCTGAAGTTGTCATAGAATAAATTTTAAACTTCTAACAATAGAAAATGTATATATTTTAATTCAATGATTACATATTCAAAAACCTCCCCAAGGAAATACTTAGAAATGTGGGCAAATCTGAAAATTTCAACATATACTAAAAAGATAATTGACACATTCTGGTGCATCTGTGATGCCATGATGTAGTTGTAACAGTCAAAACTTCAGTGACAGCACGGTGAAGTGCTCACACATGAGCATGGAGAGAGCAAACTACATTTTTCAAAAAGAATTCACAGAGAAAGTTTAGAAGGAAATGTCAAAATGTTAATAGTTTGTGTTGGTTGTAATATTTGGGAATTTCAAGTTTTTAAGTGTATTTTTATCCATCAAATTTTCTGTGTCAGGTACATGAGATGTTTGTGCTAAGAAAAGCAGAATGATCATAAATATGATACTGAATCTGCTAGGCAAGAGTGATTATTAGTCATCTTATCAGCATTGAAGCTAAGCCTTGTGGATGGAAGATAATCCTCCCATGATTCTTGTTACAACAAATGCTTTCTTGGGAGCTGAGGAAGCAGTGGCTATTTGGATGGCTAAGGCAGGAGGATCTCTTAAGACCAGGTACTTGGGCTATGGCTACAGAGTGACAATCCATTTTTAAACACACACACACACACACACACACACACACACACACACACACACACACAGAGAGAGAGAGAGAGAGAGAGAGAGAGAGAGAGAGAGAGAGAGAGAGACATGGACACACATACATGTGCATGCACGCACACACACACACATAGTCTCATCATAGAGACCAATTCACCTTGTTTCTCTGGCAGCACAAGACTTTGGAAGAAAAGCTCATGATATTTTAGCATTTAAGAAGCAAGGCAGGGCAGCTATGACAGCTATCATTGTAATTTCTGTTTGTTTTGATGTCAAGATGCAGGCTGTTCCCATGGTGGCCTACAGTGGAGAAGAGCTGTCAGCTACATGCTGGGAACACAAATGATTTGCTCACAGTTTGCTGACTGCTGACACCTACCCTAGAGGGTGTGATCACCTCTATATGATAGCCTCAGTGTCACCAGCATCAAGCACCCTGACTAACTCCAGAGCAGCTGTGGGAAGTTTTTTGAGAGTGTTTGAGCTGGGGGGCAGGGCAGGAAGTCTACAATGGACAAAATTGGCCTCCTCTTTCTAGCATTTGATCAGCTGCTTCTCCAAGGGGCAGGCCATCTACTAAGTTCACTCAGTAGATGTGCTTTATTCTCATTTACTGCATCTAACCAGGGAGTTGGAACCATGGCTGCTTAACATCTTGCAAGGTCCTTCAAGTCATTCAGTTGAACTTTTCCATGCCTTTTGAAGTCACTATCATTATTCTCATTCATAGATAACAGCTATAGTAAAATCTTACCCTGGTGAAGCAGAGTAGGTCCAGGACCAAAACAGAAGCCCTTATGCCTGGAGCTAGTGTGCCAAAGTTTCCCCAAGTTCAGTTGCTTTACAGTCAACCTTGCACTTTTTCTAAAGTCACACATGATCTGTACTCTATCTGGTCAATATTTTTCTGTATAGCAATTGTTTTTCTTTTTCTACTTAAATAAACCAGCCTGAATCATAATCAGCAATGGTCAGGAAATCATGAGATTAATGTGCTGGTTGTGTTTCTTCTAATGTGCACATTTAAAACATCTGTACATTAAAAACAGAAGCAAGTTTGGTCCCTGTATCTTCTAAAACATTGCCATATTGGAAGGCTTGAATCACAGCTTGGGAAACTGCATGATGCTTCCTCCTTCAGGTTGGCCCGAAGGGGTTTCTGACCCTGCTGCCTCTTGGTGAAAATTTGCACATAGCCTTTAAAGATAACAAAAGCATCAATCATCAACTGTTCCTGTATCCTGCCCAGTGGCCAAGCTATGCTCTGATTCTATGGCCTCCACAGACAACAGAGAGTGGGGACCTTATGGTTCCTGGAGATTCTTACCATTTGTGTTTAATGACTTCCATAAAAACCCATATACTTTCACTTTTCTGCAGTGTCTCCTCTGTCCTGGGGACAGCAAACAGCCTCCAAGCTGCTGGTCCCATGCAGTCTTGTCCTCCTGCCTCTGCTAGACACTGACTGCCTTTTTACTTGTTGACACATCTTCCTAGGCAATGGCTGCTGGCAGCAGCACCATCTTCTCCTCCAGCCTTTAATTCTAAGCTAGGCTGTCACATGCACCCTGGCACAGGCAGGGCTGTGTGCTCTCCCAGCTTGTTGATCTAGTCTATGGGCTTGTAGTGACAATGGTGGTAGGGCTGGCTCTTCACAAGCAGTACTCAGAATTTCTATGATGTGGTTTGCATGGTGAGTGTTGTGAAGCTTTCAGGACCTCCTCAGTTTGCTATTCCAGTGTGAAAATTGGCCAGAATACTGAATGCTGTCAGTTATGCCTTTGGTCCTGAAACATTTACCAGTTCAGTCTCTCAGTGGGGAGTTACTAATGCTTTCTCCTGAGCTGGAAATGATGATGTGGTGCCATTTTATGCAGACAGAGAGAACTCTGTAGACTCACCTCATGAATAAACATTGAACTAGGAATGAGGAAGCTTTCCCTTTCCTCCTAGCTGTGTGACTGTAGGGAAGGTCAGTGCTTACTGGGCCTCTGTATACTGTCTGTCAAGGCCTCGTTATAGGGCTGTCAATCTACACTTTCAGTGTACAAAAGGGCTGAGATGACTGTTGGTAAGGTGCTTTCCTCACTAACATGAATACTTGAATTCAGATCCACAGGACCATGTAAAAATGCCAGGGTTGCCAATAGCACACTTCTATGATCCCAACACTTGGGAAGACAGAGAGAAAACATTCTCTGGGATTTGCTCCAGCACAACTTATTCCATGATTTCTAGGTTCAGTGAGAGACCAGTCTTAAAAGAATAAGACAGATGGCAATAGAGGAAGATACCTGATCCCTGGTCTCCATTCTCTCTCTCTCTCTCTCTCTCTCTCTCTCTCTCTCTCTCTCTCTCTCTCTCTCTCTCTCTCTCTCTCTGCTGTTGTAGTTACTATAAGAATTTGTATCTAACATAAGCAGACCCAAGCAATGTATTTGGGCCTCTAAAATAGTTATTACATTTGTATTTATTTTGTCTGTGTGCATGTGTGTATGGCCATGTGGGTAGGAGCATGTCTCAAGTACCACAGCACCAGTGTAGAGATCAGAGGACAACTTGTGAGATCCCTTTCTCTCTTTCTGTTGTGTGTTTCTCAGGGATCAAACTCAGGTCCCTCAGGCTTAGTAACTGGCACCTAGCTGAGATATCATGCTGGCATGAATTTGGGGCTTCCCCACCTCCAGGACAACATGACTCTGGCAAGAAGAAGTACAGAAGGATCTGAGCATGTGTTTGCTTGGCTGAGCCAATTACATTGACATAGAAGCTCTCTATTTTTTATTAAGCCATAGAAACTTGTTTGTAAGCTTTGGATTTGGTATATAGACTGAAGCAGAAATGGAAAAGATAGGAAGGAAAAAAATCTAGAATTGTCCCCTGCCCCCCTGAACACTTGAGAGAAAACATTGTGGCACAGAAAGGCAACATATCGGAGGCACTACTAAATATTTTGCTCATTATCCTTCCAAGAAAATCTCAAAATGAATTGGAAAATAGGGTAGTTAGGGACAGTTGTAGTGTTCCAATGAGACTACAAAAAGGTATTATTTGATCTTTGTGTTTCTCATCCTTTACCAAGTGCTTGGATTCTGATATCACATTAGCCCTGAACAGCTCCCATATTTAGGCAGGGGTTTTAATCATAGTTACTATGTTTTATCTAGTGGTAGCTATGTGGGATGCATTTTAATATGCAAGTTATTTATCTCAAATCCTCATGCCTATGCTGTGGGGCAAATGGTATCATTTCCATCTGTTTAGTGGTCCAGAGATTCTTGCCCAAGGGCCTTGTTCAGTTCTGGTTAATTATTCTGTCACAAGCTGTCCTGCAGCCTTACCATTCCACTGAACTGTGAGAAAACAAGAGTAGGCTGGTTGTGTAGTGAATGGAAGGAAAGAGGGTAGATTCTGGTCTGACTCTAAAAGCTTAGTTTTTTTAGATTGCTATTTTAATTGTGACTAAGAAATTCTTTTTGAAGAGGGTAGATCAATGTTGTCGAGGTTTAAAAACGTGACTTTTATTGACTTAATTGCCAAACCATAATGAGTCCATAAGGAGAAGCATGAAAAAAATCTGTCACTGAGTTGGAAGTCTGAAGTTTATTACTTTAGTTATTATTCAAATAGGTTTTGGAAATCACCTACCTAATTAGCCATTATGATTATTAGTCAGTTGTTTCTATGGAAACAATTTTATCTTATTACTCAAACTAGACACTCATTTATGTGGTTATTTGTGGAATCTCTTAGGTATCAGTATCTGATTGTTCTGTTATAGGCTGGAGTTCCTGTTCCTTTAGGAGGCCATTTATTGGTTTACTGAGTCCAAAGTTGTAAATACAACTGTTCCTTGGTTCTAGGAGCTTCTGCCATCACAAAATATATGGAAGCTCAGGTCCTTATAAAAATGTCAATGTTTGCTCACAGCCACCAAATCCCCCAGTGTGTTATAAAGATTCATCTTATTCATTATGTCTTAATACATTTGTATTACTAGTTTGTGTGTGTGTGTGGGGGGGGTATGTGCACAAGAGTTCGGTTGACCACAGAGGCCAGAGGCTTTGGATACCCCTGGAGTTACAGGCTGCTGTGAGTGGCTTGATATGGGTGCCTGAAACTGAATCAGATTCCCTGTCAAAGCAACAAGCAATATTAGCTTCAGAGCCTTCTTTTCAACCTCCTCCCATGTGCTTTAAAAAAAGCTTTAGATCATGTATAACATAATATGCTGTGTAAATTATTGTGAGACCATATTTTGGGGAACAAAAAGAAATAAAATCTTGTATTGTTTGTGTGGATATAGTTACTATTATGATTGTGTGCATGCACGTGCGTGTGTGCGTGTGTGCATGTGTGTGTATTTGTGGCCTAGGTTGACTAAAGCCACAGAACTCATGGATAGGGAGAGCCAGTTGTGTTCCTGATGAATTTCCTCAGGCATTGAGCTTCAGTGTCCTAGCCACAGAGCAGTGGTTCTGAACTCTTCGACATTTGAAACCACCTAAAGGTAGTTGTTCACACTGTAGAAAGGAATCAGGCATCTTCTAGCTTATGTACCTCAGGGTGTTCAATGGGCAGTCAAGGTTATACACTTGAGCTGAGCATAAACAGGTACAAGATTACAGTGCTCAGAATTCTCTTTCATTGTAGATGCACCAAAATGTGAAATAGTGATTCTCAAAAACGGGGCTATACATTAGACTCATGTGAGAGGGATGAGAATTTTAAAACTGAGACTCAATCCCAATCGCTTCAGGTTTTTTTTTATTAAGCAGTCCCTGGATTGGAGCTTCAAATTATCCTTTCAAAGACCTTGCTTGCTCTAACATGAAATCATGTTTTGATGCAATGATTCACCCCGGGAGTCCAGAAAAGGTGCCTCCAGCTCAAGTTTATCATGCTAAGGCTACCTCAGTTTCCATGAGAGAGGGATACTTTTCACCAGGCATCTTAGCTATGACATTAAGATTCAAGTAATGAAAAGTTCAATTTAGATAAGATTTCCTGGTGGCATGAGGTTTGAGGAGACTTCCTAAAAACATTTCACCAGCCTGAGTTACTGAATACTGACACTGTCAATTATTGACAGAGCAGCATGGGGTCTCTGTGAGGGCTGGGAGGCCTAGTTTAGTGATCTATTAGGCTTTGTTTCCTACCATTTGAAATCTCATAGAAATACAGGATTTAAAACAACAACAACAGGGCTGGGGAGATGGCCCCTTCCGAAAACCACTTACTGTGCAAGACTGAGGGCCTGTTGATTCCCAGAATATTAAACAAAACAAACAAACTCCACTACCCACACCAAACCTAGGCATGGCAGTGCATGCTCGTGACCTCTCAGAAGTGGAGATCTGAATCCCTTAGGTTCATTACCAGCCAGCCTAGCTTGCTTGGCAAATTTCAGGTCAGCTAGCAACTCTGTCTAATATAAATAAGAAAATTAAAGTTAGAGTAAATAAATAAAATAAGCAGTGGACAGCACCTGAGGAATAGTATCTGACATCATTCTCAGCAAACATATACTCACAAACACGCAAATAAATAAATAACAAATCAAAGCCTGTAGGACATTATATCAGAACATTGAAAATACTCAAGATGCTTTATAGTAGGAAAGAGCCCTGCTTGAATTAATTATTTAACTGTAAGCAGCTAGCTATATTTTGAATTTCTTCCTCAGATTTTGGCCAGTGGCCGTTTTCTCCTGCTCCTGTGGATAGTCTGCCTGCTCTTTCCATCTTCAGACATCAGTCCTGCTGAGTTCACAGAGCCTCCTCCATCATCATGGAAAACACTTCAAATGACCCAGAAATTACAAAATTAAACCTAAAATGGTTATGGTAAAGATGCTGGACTTATTTCATGCATCATGGTCACAAAACAGTAAGTAATTCGGGTCAAGATTGTCTTTGCGAGTGGCAATCAATCTTTGTGGCTACTTTCTGTCTTTTGGGCAATCTTGTTAGTATGATGTGGAAAATGCTTTGGCTTGATTCCTTGCTTACATTGTTGATAATCATCATGGGTTCTGGCAGAGCAGCAAAGATAGTTCATGGAACTGAGTAGCAACGGGGAATGGATCTACCTTTAAAATCCTGCCAACATTCCTGTGGCCTTAGCTTACATCAAGGAATGAACAGACACAAGCACAATTGTTATGCAAGACTTACTTCATTTTGTTGTAGTTTGCCACAGGAAGAGTCCACACACAGGGACAGGATAAGCAAGTGTGGCTAGTGGCTTTGTCCTTTCTGTAGATCAAAAAGCACACTGTTGAGGTTTTGGGGAACAATCTGTGTGCCCCCTCATGCTTAGGATGCATATCTCCCACTTACAACTTTTTGAGTTTGAAAGGAAGGAACTATTTTATAATATACACTTATAAAAGTATATATTAATAAATACATATGTATACACTTCCAAAGCCTAGAATGACACCAGCTGGATGTAGTCCAGGATATACCTTCAGGATTTCCAAACAGAGAGAATATCATTTTTTAGGACCAGATGCTATTAAAGAATTGACAGAAAGTGAGACCAACTGTTAACTTAGCAGGTTACCTTTGGGAATGACCTTGAAAGAGTGAAAGGTAGAACATTAGACAGAGAAGCTGTTTAATGGCAGCTTTAGCATATTTCTTCAACATATATCCTTGACTTCTAAAACTCTTTTTTGGGGGGTGAGTAGAAGGAGGTGTCTCATATATCCTAGGTTGTCCTCAAATTTGCTATGTAGTCAAGGATGACCTTGAACTTCTGACTCTCCTGTTTCTACCTCCTGAATGCTGGGACTGCAGGTATGTACCACTATGCTCAGTTTATGTGGTATTGGGGATTGAACCCAGGATTTCATGTATGCTAGACAAGTACTCATCCCTAAAATTTTAATTATTGAAAACAGATCTGCTGTACCTTGGTTGAATGCTCCTGGGAAAATGGCTGATTAGTTGAAAAATATCATAGCAGACAACCTAAGGACTAGAGCTGATTTGTTTTGCACGAAAATCTCTCTTCTACCCAGAAAGACATCAGGTCTAAAGAGGAACACCTGTTTTACTAGAAGCTAACTGAAGACTTCTATTTCCTCTGACATAAGTCACAGGACAGCTGATAGATGAGATATGGTTTAGACACTTGAGAACCATGAAATTGAATCAGTGACCAGGAGGTCCTCAGGCCTTGTTAACCCTCCCTTGGGGCACCTGTCATGGCAGACTGCACAGTCACTAAGGGAAAGAGCATTGCCCTGTTGTTTGAGAATAGACCATACGTGTTTGACATTAGGGATCTTTCAGCTTAAGCAGCACTTATTTCTGATACTTTTGGACTCATCCCTATCCTGTTTAGTGATGTCATTGTTCCCAAGACAAGAGTTCCTTTTGTCTTTTATTTACAAAGCCTGGTGATCTATTACTGTTGTCTGTGGTGGCTTCTTTTTCTTCAGGTTTCCATGACCACACCGGCATACTCTTGGGGTGGCTGAGGTACCCTTGACTACCTCTCATGCTTACTCCTCTGTATAGCCAGTTTTTCCCTTGGATCCTCTGCTACATTCCAATGCTTCATCATGCTGTTCATCACCCACTGTTTCCTGATACAACTCTGGCTGGATCTGTCCCTCAACTCATCAGACCCCTCTAGCATTTCCTCCACTGCAGCTTTGTGAGCTGCTTTTTCTCACTAGTAGGATTTTACAGGTGCTCCTGGAGTTTCTTCTGCCTGCGACCTCATCCTCCTCTCCTCCAGTCTCCATCATTTGTTCTTCTTGCAAGACTGCTCTTCAACAATTACATATCATTGTTGAAAGGTCTTTTCTGCCTCAAGAGAGATGGGACACTCCTTGCTTTTACCCCTTAACACTTAGTCTTTCTTGTCCCGTTTATTCACGGGCCACTCATTCCACAAATGGGGTGTACTTATTTGGTTTCCTCTGACCTCCCTGGGGACCAGAACTGTATCTTCTCCATCACTATTCCCTGAATATTCCAGACTTTATCTAATAATATATGCTCAGATTATGTTATAATGGTTCTGTGATTAGAGAGCATTGGTTGCCCACTTGTAGATCCTGGAGAGCTTTCGGCTCAGTCCCAAATCTGATATACCACTGTGCAGCATTGGGGTTGATCTATGTGTTTGAGTTCCTTGTGAGTTTAAAAAATTGAGGGAATAAACATGAAAGTGGGTAGCTATTTTCCTTCTGAAGTATCTGCAAAGGCTGGTCCCCTCACTGACCCCATACTTCCAATCTTTCTCACTTGCTGTCTATCTCCCAGGAGTGTCCCCATCTCTTTAGAGCCCACCTCATTATACCTTGTCCCACAAGAATCTTGTTTTTCATTATATAGCATTTTGTTAGAACAGTTGTGACCTGTTTGATATTTAACTTAGCAAATTCTTCACACTCAATTCAACTGAGAAGGACTGAGCCAGGCTTACTGTTTTCCATAAAGGAATTCGTGTCTCCTCTTACACCTGGCTCTGTCATACCATATATCTCTAAGGAAGTTTTAAAACCTACCTAGACAAAAAGTGGGGAAAATAGTAGTGTCTATTTTACGCAAGAGAAAAAATACTCTGGAATCTCATGGTGCCTGACATATGTAAGTCTTGGCATGTCATGTAATAATATGAGCAGTTGTTTTAATCACAGCTGGGGAGCAAATGTTAGCAGTGCCTTATGCTCTGAGGTCTTTCTCACACTGAAGGGTAATTGCAGTGATCAGTTTGGCACACAATTGTGTCTGGCTTGCTTTCTTGAACCATTTTTCCCCTCTGAACAAGAGAGGCAAAACCAACACAATCACTGAAACCATGGTTCATTCAGAGATGTTTTATTGCTTGAATTAACCACAAGAACTTATAAAGCATCCTAAACCACACAAATAAAACATGATTCATTAGTCATTAACTAATAACTTCAGTGTACTCTAGTGCCATCATACCTAGACTAGAAGATCATTGAAATAAACCCAAGGTATTTCCTATGAATATGTTAAAGGCTCCTTAGTTCTTTGCCAGAAGAAAAAGAAACCCATCTCTATGCAGTAACTAGGAAACACTTGTTTCTAAGCCATTGTAGTTTGTTCTGTTAATCTCTCATATCTCCTTGCAGAACATTCAAGTTCCTGTGGCAACAAGCCACTGTGCGAGTTCAGAAACAGTGTAATTCTTCTTAGTCTTCCACAGACTTTCCTTTTTGAGCCAGAAACCCAGTGAATTTGGACGTAGCTATCCTTTGAACTTAGGTTGCCAGTTAACATTTTCATATCTAGGCTTTTATTGAGCTTATTTGTTCCAGAAAGTTCTCTTTTTTATGATTAAATGTTCTACTGTGCTGTATCCACAGATCCATAACTTATCTCAGTGGCTGAGTTGCCAAGGCTGAGATTTAAAGAGACAGTTACTATTAAAAACACTTGCATCTTACACACCAGATCTAGGTCTGCCCTATGTACAATTTCAATGCAGTTTGAGTTTTTTCCTTGGTCCTTTTCAATCTCTTTTCACCTTGGAGAAGTTTCCCTAACTCAATCTCAACAAAGTTGGTCTGATGCCCCTTTCTAAACTTAGATAGCTGGACCCTAATCTTTATTAAGATTGGCAGTTTACAGAGCTATTTGTATCTGTAATTAATATGATCCAAATCACCACAAAGGCCCACAGAGGGCTAGAATACTACTTACTATATGGCTTGTCTAGGGCAGAGGCAATCATTGTCTGTTGAGTTGATAGAACATGACCATTTTTAATGGTATTTTCCAAAAGGTGTACTTTTGCTATGCATTTTTAAAATGTCTAAAATGATTTATTCTCAATAAACTTTCAAATTTTCAATTCATACAACAGTATAACTAAAAAGTTATCCTAACTCTGAGTATAAATAGTTATTTCAGTCTTTCAAAGAGTCTATGATTTGGATAAAAAAATTACAATAATACAGGATATTTTTATTGTTTCTAGAAACATACATTATAGATCTTCTCTGCTTATTTCCTATATACTTTTCCGGTGAACATAAAAACTGGATAATTTGTGAGCATTTGCATTTTCTTTACTGACAGGAAGGAAATGGGTAGTTCTCAGCATTGGAGTCAGAGGTAGAATTGTTCTATGACCTTGGAAAAATAATTTAAGAATTTAAAAATCTTACATTTTTTTTTTCAAATGAAAATAAAATTTCTCTCAGCCCTAAATGTCTTTCATATTTAAGCATAACAATATTTAACATGAAGTATGTGTAAGTTTCCCCATCTGTTAAACTCTGTGCAATTATCTTTGGCCATTGCTATTCTTATCTCAGTTGAGATTGGAACTTCATTTTTACTCCCTGCTGGGAGCTCCTTGATCTATCAGGTGATTATTTTGTGATGTCCTCACATGATTTGACACTCCTTGCAGATAAGAAGTGTATATCCATTTTTTCATTCTCTCTGAAATTCTTGCTTCCCAAGTCCAACTATCTGGAAGTGTAGCACATGTACAGTAAGACTACTGACCTAACTCACACTACTTGCAGATGCCCAGAGAAATATAGCTTCTCTACTATTCTCTGGCTGATCTACACTTCCCCTGGCCTTTGCTATGCTGGGAATGAGAAATACATTAGGTAGCAATTGGTGCTAACAAATTTCTGTATTTATCCTTCTAAAGCATTTATCATCTCATTGTTTTTGTAGGTCAGAAATCTGGCTTCCCTGGGTTCTTTGGCTCACTTGGGGTTCTTATGAAGCTACACTGAGGGTATATTTGGGATGGACTAGTGATCAGAGATTGCCCAAGACTGAGGCATTTCCTGAGATGTGGGGGTCCTGGTGAAAAAAGAAAGTGATGGGAATGCTGACATGGATTAGTTACCTTGCCTGGCCTATATATGAATCCTGACTCCCACCATCCACACCATGACACAGGACTCAGTTATTCCTGAGCTGTTGGACTGCAGGTGGCATCTGTCCTTGGGCCATCTCAGTATGTGTTCTGTATTTTATGTTTGTGTTACTAGGTCCAGCCTACATACAAGCAGAGTTGATTGTAAGAGGGCAAGAACCGCAGGATAGAAGACCACTGAGAGCTATCTTTGGAGTGGCCAGTCGCTGAGAAATAAAACAAAGTGTATTCCAGTTTGTCAGATGTGGACTGTAGAGACTGGGAGCTCATCACAACTTCACTTATACACAGGATGTAAAGCAAATGAGCTCATAGGGACAGAGACAAAACTGTACTCAGAGGTAGGGAGGGAAGGCAGGAGGGGAGGGAAGGCAGGGGGGGAGGGAAGGCAGGAGGGGAGGGAAGGCAGGAGGGGAGGGAAGGCAGGAGGGGAGGGAGAGGTGACAATTACAGGGCACAGTGTTTTGGTTCTATGTTGTCAATCAGTCCTGGAGATTTCTTAGAAGGCAGAGGGAGTGGGAGGGAACACTGGGAGACAACAGGTATGTTTATGGCCTTATGCTGACTTCATGACTGTATACTTATATTCAAATTCCTTGAACTGTATACATCAAATATGGACAGATTTTATAGTTCTCCTATTTAAAAACCACCACCATAACAAAGAATTTCAGACATTCTTTTCCTTTTCTGAGATGTTTCCTCCTTATATGAATGGCAGAAGAAAGCTCCACTGGCCTCATGATAGTGTGATAGGGACTTGTGTTGACTGGGGTCCTCTATTCTCATCTGCTCAGCAACTGAAGCTGGCATCTATAGCAAACCTGTGTTCTGTATTCTTTTCCTTCAGTGGCCTTGGCTCTCTTCCAGCTGAATGGATATGTTGTGGGACTTTTCCTGAGGTGATGTAAACAAACATCAATATTCCAGTAGGCTACAGATGACACATCAAAGATACTATTCCATCTAAGCCCAGCTTGGTGAACCCATGAGTTCATCCAGGGTTGCTTACAGGAGCATGTGTGACTCAAAGATAGCCAAATTACCCCAAACCCCTCCCCAGTGTGTGGGGTACAACTCAAGAACAGCTGCTTCCCTGGAGCTCCCTGCCAGTCCTTCAAGAGTCTCCTTCCCCAGCAATTGCTTGCCATTTAAATAACCTTGAGGAGGGGCCTTATGATGCTTCTAAGGTTCTGAGTTTCCAGGACTCACCTTTCTTAACATGTGGGGTAGCCTACTTAAGTCCTGAAAAATGAAAAGATTCCAGAGTCTCTCTAGTTTTTTAAGCCTCCTGAGTCTTAGCAGTCTTTCTTCTCTATCCAGGATGGAATGGGCTAGTCAGGTGAAACAGCCACACAACCAGCATTACCTCTGCTATTGAGGAAAGACCATTTCCTCCACATCTTTTATTCTAGCAAGTTCCGCAGAGAAGCACTGGAAAGCTCTCCACCTGGATTAGCAGATAAAGCCTATCTTCTTCCTAAAGGCATGTGGGAAACTCCAGATGTTTCTGATCCTCGAGGGTCACAGCCACTCGGGGGGCTGAATTTGGGTCTTTTGTCAGTACAGATATGTGGTGACTTCAGATTCAGTGTCCCATGGCAGTTTGCTGAGTCTCTGGAAATGAGGTAAATGCTTCTCTGTGCTTGTCTTTCCTGAACCCACATAAGATCTACTCTACAGCTATGGGCTCTTTGGAGGAGGGTAAGGAGGAGGTCATGACATTTTATTTCCTGTTCCCTTTGCTTCCCATAATGCAGCACACTGAGCCAGCCTATTCTGTCTTCTCTTCTGACTTTTCCTTGCTTAAGACATGTGGCTGAATGACCTCTAGGTCATGTGGTCTCTAGGCCAGCTAAGGGAGTATTAATCAGAATTAGTGAAACCTGGATTGTTCTCTTCTTTCTACCAAGGCTTGATTTTCAAAACATTTTTTTTTTAAATGTGGACTTGTAAAAATCAAATTTATGACTCAAAGTTGATCAATGGCCTTTTATTTTTTGTGTAATAAGTCTTTTGGTCAAGCTGGGATGTTAAAGTTATGAATGGACATGATTTAGGGATGAAGTGAAAAGATATTTATTTGAAGTGCCAAAGATGGCATCCTTATTAATCTTAGTTTTTATAGCAGCAATTCTATCCCTTAGTTTGAAGGTTCATAGAACTAAATATTCTGGGATGAAAATGGGCTGGAAATTGAAAAAAATTAATTAACTTTATTTTATATTTGGTGAACCATTTAGTTTTATGGGCTTATGGAGCATTGATATGGCATTATTTATAGGAACATGAGTGACCCACAAACAACTATATCCCTGCAAAATCCCAGCCCATGATGGTTGATGACTTCATGGAATCTTCATCATGGAGTCTTTTAGAATGCAAAGAATTTTTAAAAGAGTTTTCTGGTTTAATTATTAAAAATCTACTATTTTTGCTGGGCAATGGTGGCGCACACCTTTAATCCCAGCACTCGGGAGGCAGAGCCAGGCAGATCTCTGTGAATTCGAGGCCAGCCTGGGCTACAGAGTGAGTTCTAGGAAAGGCACAGAGAAACCCTGTCTCAAAAAACAAACAAACAAACAAAAAAAACTACTATTTTCCTGCTAAATGGATAGAGTTTTTCAAGACTTAAGTAGGTTACCCTCTATGTTAGGAAAGGTGAGAAAGTGTCTATATTCTGGAGTCAGGTGAGGGATGTTTAAAGAGGGTCAAGGGCTGGTATGCAGGAAAAGTGGGAACCAAGGAGTTAACTAATTCCTTAGGCTCTTTCCAGCAGCTGCACAGAGGGGGTGGGTTGGGGATGGAATTTGTCATAGCAACACAGGAATCATCAGGTTAAGGCAACAAGGAAGCCTCTCTTATAAAGCTACACTGGAAGTAGCTGTCTTCCCACCAAAAAGCCTGGGGTTGCACAATACTTCTCT